>NC_072739.1:19350300-19515186 GCF_026930045.1 Uloborus diversus
GGAAGATAAAATTGCACATTTTTCGAAAAAAAAAAAAAAAAAAAAAAAACTAATTTCATGTTTCAATTCAGCTCCCCAAATATAGCTAAAATCAGTTCTACAACTCTGGGCACGATTTTTTTTTTTTTTTTTTGGTGTTGTGCAGGGATGGAAAATCAAAAATCTATTTCTGGAGCAGGTTAAATTGCGTTTCGGAAGCGATATGTCTAGTTTCGGGGTAAGTCGAAATTACATTACAAGGACGTAATATGCGCGACGTTTAAATATACTTGAGTAATATCATTTTGAGACAGTTTGATTTTACTTCAGACAAAAGAAACAAACTAGCGATTTCTTAGATTTTTTTTTTTTTTTGGAAACGCGCAACATTTCTTGCTGGTTATGCTAAAAGTGAAAATTAGGATTAAAGCAAAATTATTCTTTCTTGTTGCAAAAAAAGATAACTTTTAGTGTTGCTATTTTCAATTATTTCCCAATATTTAAGTGCAATAATCTTTGCTGCTTTTATTGGCGTCTCGATGTGTGACGTCATGCGCGGTTCTTGTTTCTTCGGTTGTCTTTTGCACAGCAATTTATTTATCAATTTAGAATATCGAGAAATGACCGATTGCTGACGTCTCACAATGCTCTGGATATTTTCAGAAAAAAAAAAAAAAAAAAAAAACGAAACTTGGGCACAACATCCCTATTACAATCGAGGGCGTAACCATGGTCACCTCTCTCTAGAACGCTTGATCTCGAGCGACGTTCGCCAATCCATATATGAGGCAGTTTGAAGCAGAGGAATGTAAGTTGGCATTCTCAAGTTTTGAGAAAAACGAATTTAGTCAATAGTTCGGCTTTTATGGAAAAGTTTTTCCCAATCATGCTGTATATAGCAGCAACAACCTGTGCTACTGGTACTATTTTTTGCTCCTAGACAGAGGAGAGGTTCACCTACCATTTGAACAAGTTATCTCCAAATTTTTAAATTTGGAACTTACATCCCTTTTCTTCTCATTGCCTCATATGTATATGAGAGTATCTGCACCAATTGAGCATACTCTTGTGTTCAGATAATGTAGTCAATTCATTAAATCGAGACAGCACAGTACTAAATTCGGGGAATGTACTCAAGTTATTAAATCGGGCGAGAATATCACTGAATTTTAGTTAATTTATTAAATGCAGAAAGCATAGTACTGAATTCGGAAAATGTGGACAATTTATTAAATCGATAGAGCATAGGGTTGAAATAGAAGAATGTAGTCTATTTATTCACTGGAGAGAGCATAGCGCTAAATTCAGAGAATGTAATCAATTTATGAAATTGAGATATTATAGTGCTGAATTCGGAGAATGTATTAGTCAATTTATTAAATCGAGAGAGCATAGTGCTGAATTCGGAGAATGAATAGTCAATTCATTAAATCGAGAAATCATGGTGTTGAAGTAGAAAATTGTAGTCAACTTATTAAATCGAGTATCTGCACAAGTTGAGCATACTGCTGAATTTGGATACTCTCAGTGTACATCCATACAAGAACTAATAAACCAAACAACCCCTAAAGAAAAACAAAATAAAATTAGGCAGATTCTACGATCACAAGGTCATTCAGGCAGTGTTTGTTCAACAGTTTATAAGTTAAAGCAATTCGAATTATCTGGTTTAACATCAGGTAACTTAATATTTTCGTTTGCAAACAATTATGCATTTGAGATTCGACGATTATTTTTCAAACCAACCAGACAGATTGACGATAACAACATCAAACTAATCGATAAGCAATTGAATCGTCTGTAGAGGAATCCTCCTAAACAACCCCTATCTCGGAAGCAAAGGGTAGATCGCTGCAGGCATTTCCGTAAATTATTGCAGACCAAGGCATTTGACACTAAGTATCCACCCAAAGGCCAAGCCCAGCCTGCATACATCAAAGACTCAGCAGAATCATCTCCACAAACCTAACCATCAATACCACACACACCAAAAAAAAAAGTGAGAAATGTATGCGGGCGCACCTAGCAGAGAAAGGAACCTTTTTATATACAATGCCCCCACAGAGAACAAAATAAAAAAAAAAATCAAACGATCCGAATCGAAACTGGTATTAGGGCCATGAAGCTGTAATGGGCCATGGGCAATTGTCGTACTCTACAGCAATTGATGGATATGTACATACATAAACATTGACCACAATGTCTGGACTCAGGGCTGGAAAGGGGGAGAAGTCTTTAATAAATTCTCAACCCAGTTTGAAAAAGTGTTCTGGGCCCAACCCTCGCAGGAGTTCATTAATTTTTTTTGTGCCCCGTTGAAAGAGCGATCGAACTCGAGGATCATGTGCCGGACCTGAGAAATAATCAATGGTTGAAAGTAGCTTTTGTCTCGCTAATTGGTAGACGCTGAAGGCTACGAATAATTAATCATTGGTACATTGTGACGCGATGCTCCACGTCTAGGCATGCGCACTCGATGCGAGTATAATCAGTTACAGTTGCCGGAAAAACTTACGAGATTTCTTGTCCTCTATAATAAAAAAAAAAATCTTGAAACTTGCTCCAATTAATTTGTGGACAGTTCCACGGTCACCTGCATAACTTTTGGCCTAAAAGAAACCTACAAAGACTCCAAATGTTGGAACCTTGTTTGATTGCATGAACTTTATGAAGAACATCTCTCCACTTCTGTATATGAAACTAAATTCTTAAGGTTTTAAATATTTTTTTTTTCTTTCTTTTTTTCTTTCTTTTTTTTTTTTTTGCTCGGTAACGAACGTATTAAGCAAGATATGTCTGTTACTAAGCAAAAAAAAAAAAAAAAAAACAGTAAACCCTCATTAATCCGGGCCCTACTATTAACTTGAACTTCGCTTAATCCGGATGCACAAAATATCTTATACATATAAAATCTGAGTATCTATCTATCTATCTATGTCCAAACTTCTTCTCCCGAACGACAGTGAACTGACCATCGAACCAGGTATCGATGGATTCGTCATCTTCCCGTCTTCATGTTTGGCTATTTAACATAATCCTCCGATAATAATTAGCGGAGATATCAATTAAAAACTATTAATTATGACTCTTAGATTTCAAAATAAAATCCATATTTTTCGAAGGCTTTCCTCCATTCAAATTATCATTCAGTGCTTCAACTCAACTTTCCGGATGAACGCTTTTATTAAAATTTACAGCGTGAAGAAAATCATTGATATGAAAGATCTGTTGCCATTTCTTTTTCTCGAATATGAACAGGTAAAATTCTTGTTTTTGTTTTGAGGCTTTTCCTGTAATCAGAGGATTTAAATTGTTTACTTTTTTGGGGGGTTTTCCGCAATCTGCCGCAAAACTACACTGACTTTTTTTTTTTTTTTTTGGTTCAAGCCTGAGTGTTGAACTCGCGTCACTTGACATAACTTTTATTTTTGAGGTGGACCGTGCAAAGCCGGGCGACGCAGCTAGTAAATATATAAAAGGCGAGATAGCATAATAAAGTTCTTATTTTCTTCGGCTACATTTCGTATTCTTGTAATTTTCTCTGACCAGTTTTACATTTCACTTTCTTGAATTCAAAATGCAATTTTTGCTATTTTCTGTAGTTTGCTTATTTACCTGGGTTCAATTAATAGGATATTTTGCTCCGTACTGTCATTAATTCGGACGACCAGGATCCCCTATTAATCCGGATTAATTTTATACAAAGTAAATACCCTTTAATATCTTATCAGCAATTATGTCTAGTTACTATTAGTAAGATTCATATAACTTTATCGATCGTAACTTTTTAACCGACTTCAAAAAGGAGGCGGTTATCAATTCATACCGTATGTATGTTTTTTTTTTGTTTGTTTGTCCACTCATAGCGTCTCACCTAGTGAACCGATTTTGATAATTCTTTCTTTAATGGATAGGGGATGGCTCAACTTAGGTCCCATTACTTTGTTTGACCATATTTGTTCTTTAGAAAAAAAGTTATGGGCAAAAAACAGCACATTTTATGCAATTTCCCTATTAAATGATTTTGTAGCGAAGTTCGCACTTTTCATCCGCGGATAACGGTGGCTCAGTGGTAGAATTCTCGCCTCCCACGCGAGCGACCCGGGTTCAAATCTCGACTAGGACAAAGTGAATTTTACTAAAATTTCGTTTCTACTGTTTCCGTATTTTCTCGAATCTTCTATTAATTTCTGTATCTTTCCAAGTCTGGAAAGTTCCAGCACTTTCTCAAGTTGTATATAAGGAGATGTAACGTTCATTCGTGGTTCTGAATAAAGATCTCGAGTTGAGACTAACGAGTATTCGCTTCATTTGGCTTTCACATTGTCTTCGCTATCTTCATCTACGCGACGATATGAAACTCATTGTTATAAAAGTTTGGTGTCATATTCGCAACTCCAACGAACTATAGGGGGCACTGCAGTCACTGTCTAATGGCGGAATTGAAAACTAAAACAAACGCATGTGGTAACGAAGAAAATGCTAAAAGTGTTGTGATTTTTGTTCGTATGTATGATTTTTTCGCTTTATTCGTTTGAAAAGATTTTTCAAAGTCTTTTGGTTATTCTGACCCATATAGAAAGAGATTAGAAACCAAAAAGTATTACGAAAGTAAACAATTAATGCAGAACACACAGTAAGTTGTTCTGAAGCAGCCATTTTCAAGATGTTGAATTCGGAATTCATAAATTTTTGGTTCGCTTCGAACGGCATTTTCATTTTGTACCGTTTTTTCTATACATTAGTACATATTAAGTTCAGTTTCGTGACATTTCCAGCATTTGTTGACATTTTTGTCACATAGTGCACATACGTGGCAGACTGTCAAGAGTAACGTTTAACACTAGATAATTTATTTCTATGACTATATGATTGGATATCCAAAGAAATCATGCATTTAATTCATTCGTCATGGAAATGATTTACCTGATATGCGAAATCTTGTCAAGATACATTATTCCTTCACATAATTTTAAAACCACAACCCTATAAACAGATTTTTGGCGAACTTTTATTTTTTATTGTTCAAATTCTTAACGTTCTTTCTGGATTTTTCAATCTGTTCTGCGATAAATATTTTCAAGAAAATTTATTTGCATACTGTCTATTTCAGTAGGATACTGTAGTAACAAAGGTTATTTAAATCATTTATGTGGAATTAGGTTAAGGAAAAGTGTCCAGTCAATGTTGTTAAGTTCGTTTTTTTTTCATCGAATTGAAAAACTGATATTTATTCAAATTCACTCAGAACAAAATAAATAAAATGTGTACTCACAGTTTATATATGGTGGTAGTTTTCATTTCAGTTGATTGACCATTATTTCTTTTTACTTATCGAATTCTGTAATCTTACTATCATTTTATTCCACTAATGATAAAAATTAAAAATGGTTTAACTAAAAACGCGAAAACTCGCCAAGGCTACTTTGCTTGCACAATACTAAAACTACTATAACCCTAAACAAATTTGGCGAAACCTTTCAGCTGAGAATAAAAGGAATAAAGTAAATTCTTTCTCGGTTAAACATTTTTCATTTTGTTCTACGATAATAAATTCAAGAAAATATTTTGCATACTGTCCATTCCAACTAAATGCTGCTGTAAAATATGACTAGTTAAATTAATTTAAGATTAAAAAAGACTCATATTCTTACAAATTCATACAAAACAATAAAAAATTTTACCTGGTATAACGTTATCCAATTTTGTTAATCCAGAGTTTTCTTGTTTACGCTTCCACCATTTAATACTTTTTTGAAAGAAATAAGAAAAACTAACATTATTTTGAGAAGCTCGAGAATACTACTAAGGGACGAATTAATGTCTGTAGCTGGAAGCAAACTAAGACACATCGATTGCGTTAATAAATACTCAGAACAAACTACCTGTGTTTACGTCAACAGACACACGTGATGCGCAACGTGGCAATGTTTTAGTTGCATTCGCAGTTTTATAAATCACCGCAAGGTAGCGTATTCGAGCGCTGGAGTTCCGAATAGCTGTAACATTAATAGTAATTGTAATGATAATTTTGAATGAAGGCTTCTCTGAAGCAAGCATCAAATTTCTTCAAGGGATATTTCGATAATGGGGAATCTGGCGCTGTCGTCTCATTTTTGGCGTAAATAATTTTATTTTAGTAACCCTGCTGATTTATAGTAACCCTATGTGAATTATCAAAATCTTCCTTTCTTCAGTGCTATTGCTCCATAGTAGGGGTAAACCTAACCTGGAAGCGAGGTGATGCAGTGATTAGGATCTGCTTAGCCTTCACAATGCTACCATTAGGTTTGACTCAACTACTCTGTAGTATTTTTATCGTTATCATCTATGCCGATAACAGATGATCGGGGCTAAGTAAGAAAATACAGGATTGCATCATGAGACACTTAGATGCTGTGAAATGTAAATTAGTTAGGAAAAACGTAATACTTAAATGGTTATAATTAAATTAACTACGCATGATTTCCAGAGAGGAACAAAGATAAGTTTTTAGTGCCGATCGCTTAAAGTTTAACGTGTGTCAGTAGTTTTTTTTTTTTTAGTATGGAGCATTTTTAAGAAAAAAATGTGAATTTTCGTGATGGTAACTTCTTGTTATTTCTGAAATACCTACATTTACACTAAAAAGAATGAAATAAAAAAATTTTGAAAAAAAAAAATAGAACCGACTTCAAAATTGCTCTAAAAAGTGAAAAATAATTTTATTCTTTAAACACCATCGATAATGCTTTTAAACATAATTTTTGAAGTTGGCGCAAAAACGATAGATAAAATCATTGACAGTCATAACTCAAATACAACTATAAATTTAACCAGGACCAGTTTCTTCACTATCACATACATTATGCATTGATGACAGCATATTTGAATAGCGATATAAGTGTTTCGTTCGTAACTTAGGATGCTTTTTCTGGAAAAAAAATATGAACGAAGCATGGTTACACTGGATTTTACGTTTTGTTTTTGCGCCAACTTCAAAAATTATGTTTAAAAGCATTATCGGTGGTGTTTAAAGAATAAAATTATTTTTCACTTTTTAGAGCAATTTTAAAGTCGGTTCTATTTTTTTTTTTCAAAATTTTTTTTATTTACAGCAATAAACTTCATTTCAATTTCCTCTAAGTCAGTATGTTTAGTTACTGTCCCCAAAGAGATTTTTTCTTTTCTTTTTTTTTACATTACGGCATTGATTCTGAATTCTAAAACTTATTTAATTGCAGAAAATGGTTTAAATATTGAGTTATTCGACAACCTGATTCTTCTGAAAACAGCGACGGATTTGCCTAGTCGCAAATGTCGCAATTGTGAGGGGGGTCATGACCATAAAGGGACGACAGGTAGGTACAAAAATGCACATGATAAATGTTCCGTGACAGACAAAGGGGCCCCAAAATGCGACGTGCCCACAAACTTGACAATCCGCCACTGTCTGACGACATAGAAAAGAAATATATTCAATGTATAAATTAGGTAATTTAGCATGACTACTATAGCTTGAAGCTGTTTTACAGATGCATAAAAAAAGCAAGAAGCCACAGATTTGAGCTCAGAACAAAAAAAGTCTTAATTTTTTAATGCATTCCTTTCTACAGAGACTTTAATGACAATTGCCCAAGAACGTATCGAGGAGAGATAATTGGACATACAACTTCTTGATACCTAATTGCTGAATTACATACTACGGCAAAAAAGTAAAACAACTCATTTCTTAACTCGTATTTAATAGATATAATATTTGCCTTTGCGACTAATACCTCAGAAATGTAGACAATCAAAAATGCACAGTGTAAATAATAGACATAAAATATCACTTATGAAAGAAAGTGAACATTCCGGGCAGCAGAAAAAACTGTCAAGAAACATTCGAAAGACACTCTCGAAGGGGATGGAGACGGATTCTAGAACAGGTTAACCCCACTTCTGCATCCCCCTTCCACCGTTTAGAACAATTGCACCCCTCGTCTGATAGATTGGTGTCGCTCCAGGAGGAATGGTAACGTAATGATAGTCGAACGGTTCACATAATTACCGGCACACGTGGACCTATACGCATTTGCTGCATTAGTGGCCGAGGAGGGATGGGAAAAAGAGGTAGAGAAGGTGAGGAGACAGAAAGAGATTAAGGGAGGAGGTGGGGAGGACGAGGAAGGTGAAGATAGAAGGTTGCGAAGACACTTTTTGTCCATTGAAAAGTTTCGCTCGCAGATGGCGGGTTAAACTGAAAATCGTGATTTTGAGGAATGGACATACCTGTGAAAATTATGGGCATAAGCTGACTGACCTTACAATTGTTTCTTCTATTCAAAGACATAATCAGAAATAGGGAAAGGTTCTTTTAATTTTAAGGCGGAGCACGAAATCTTTGAACGTATTCTTTAAAGGGATGGCAAAAACTTGCTCACATCAATGGTAGAAAGTAGGAATCGGAAACACGTAGCTAAACGGAAAAAATAAAATAAAAAAGAAAGAAAGAAGAAGATTCGAACAAAGGTAACAGGCAAATGCTTTTAAAATTTTGGATTGCTTTTGCTTCTTTAATTCTCCAAGAGCAAAACTTTTGAATGAAATGTAACGTGACAAGGAAAACTTATGTGAGATATGTATGGAGATGTCATAAAAACGAAATAACGTTAGGGCCAAATTTTGTTGGTCGTATTGAGCTGTAGGGCACAGACAGGCACGGATTCGAGGGGGGGTAACGGGGTCATACCCACTTTAAACGACCAAATATAGCTGAAAATTGCATTTTTTGGGACCCATACCCCAAAATTTTTGCCCTAAACCTCTCATTTGAGCCCAAGAATTACACTTTGAGCCCCTCCCTACCATCCCGATAATGCCCTCTCCAAACTACTTGGGTGGAGAGGGAGTTAACCAGAATTATTTGTTTTGCGTAATATTGCCAATATGTGAAGAGAATGAATTTTTCAACCAGTTCGAATAAGAAGATATAATTCTACTGAAGCACATAACTTCAAATTTAAAAGCAAGGCAGCGGGGGGGGGGGGGGAGAACGTTTTTAGGAAGAAGAAGTTGAGAAAGAATTTTCAAATACTACTTAAACGAAGAAGGACACGAAGAATAAATAAACATACAGATGAATCATACGTTAAAGTACTGAACAAAACTTACAAAAAAAGAAAAGATTTTTGTCAACTATGTCGATGTGGAATGTAAGACCTGCCCAATCCCTTGGTCATTACAGTTGTGATTTTTTTTCCTTAAATTAAATAATATCTTCCGAGAGAAGCACGGCTCCAAAATTTCAAAATTTTGAGCAAAATCATTAAAATGTTTACAAATTTTAGTTACAGTAAAAAGACCCCCCCCCCCCCTTTTTTTTTTTTTTGCTTTTCGACACGTGAACTGAAATATAATTTGACGTTAAAACCTCTAAATACCAGTTAAGTATTCTTGGAGAGGTCAAAATTACCTCCTCTGATTATGGATTCTCTTGAAAGGGGGTGTAAATTCAGTAGAGTAAGCATATTTTTTAGGTTTTCGATATAAGAATTTCTATTTGTTTCATGTTTGGATTATAAGTGTAATCCGGGTCAAAAAGCAGTTAAGTTTATATACATATGACTTAACTGACCTGTTGAGGTTTAAATATCAACTTTTTTCATCAGGGTTACGTTTAACTATGAAATTTTTGCAACAACTAAAATTATAGAACGTTTTCGAGTTTTTTGTTCAAATTTTGAAATTTTGAAGCCATACTTCTCACAAAAGATATTGTTTAATTTTAAATATATATATATATATATATAAACTTCCATCGGGATTGGCCACTTTTGGCAGGTATTAGATTTCGGTCCGGAAAAAAAGTGCGAAACGAGACATCCTGTGTCTCACTAGCAAAAACATAACAGTTTGTTCAGATATCAAACTTTTTCCAGCATCAAAAATGAAAAACGCATTTTCTACGCTCCAGCACTTATTCTCTATCCTCAAATTTCCTTCCAATATCATAAATCACAAGCCAAAAGCCCTTTTCTAACTATTATTACAATGAGGGTTCATTAGCATAGACTACCTGGTATGGGCGTGACGAAAAAAACCACCAAGACGACCTTCAAGAAAAAGAAGAAAAAAATGAAACTAAAAAAATAATCTAATACGAAACTGAATTCTTCGCCTACTGGAGAAAAGGAGATTAATTTCGCGGGGTCACGAGAAAGTTTATCTTGCCTTTCCCCTGTATTCCTTCGCTGAAATTCCAATACTTCATTTATGAAAATTTTCCGGACGCCTGAGATGATTTATCAAATTAACGCATAATATGGCACAAAAGATATGCTAATTACGAGGTTTAGATGTACTCGACGACGGAAAGATGAAAGATGAGAAGGCTGTTGCCAAGAAAAAAGGTTAATTTTTTAATAAAGTTTTTACAGTTTATAATCGAATTTTACCTCATGAAAACTTTCCAATTAAATTGTAGTTTGATGAATTCAACTTGTATTTTTTGAATAATGCACGAGAGAGAAAACGAAAATGTTAAGTGATTTTTGCCACACTAATGATTTTGTGTTCTATTGTTATGTAAAAAATACGTTAACGAAATTTGGGGAGGAGTTCGTTCAGTGAGTAAAGGAGAGCAGTGAGCCAACAGCAATTTAATTTCTGTTTTGATATTTCCAGTCTGGTAAAACTTTTGAAAAGTCAAGTCTACAAAAAATGGTTGTTTTCTAATCTGATGCAAGAAAAATAACTATTTCATCATAATTTGACCCCATCGAGCTAAAATATTTCCATTGTTTGTTGCATTGTTTCTAAACTGTTAGATACACTTTACAGACTGGTGTTAAAAATCTTACACTAGTTAAACTAACGTTCATTTTAGCAGAAGAATGATATTGCTAATTTTCTTTGTTCAAGAATGTCAACTATTGAGTTTATACTTTCAATTCGTTGCTCACTGCTCTGCTCCCATGCACTTTTATATTAAAAATTAATAAATTACACTTTGAATTCAATTTAATTAAATCACCCAGAGCCCTTGATTTTTACATACGCAGCCAATTCAAATACGGTTGTTTCTATGCATGAGAGGATCCCCTCCCGCCCTCCTCCCAGAAGGCCGAACCAAGAATTGAAAAAGAACAGCTCTTTGCAAATGAACGACTTTTAAAACGGACCAATGTCATTTTTAAGAATGTATGCAACTTAAAGTTGCACTAATAGGTGTTCCTAGAAGTTGAAAAAAAAATCACTTAAAAATCGATCGGTGTAATTTTTTAGAATGTATGCAACTTGAACACACGCTAATAATTGCTGTTAAGAATTAAATAGAAAATAACTTTCCGAAAAAATCACTTTTAAAATGGCCCAGTATCATTTTTAAGAATGATTGCTACATTAAGTTACATCAGTAATTGGCGCAAGGCATTTCAAAGCAAATCTTGCTCAGAATAAATTGTACCTTTAATATGGGCCGTTGTCACCTTTTAAGCACGCAATAAACTTGCACTGATTTATGGTGTTAGGGACTGCGCGTAATTGCTAGAGGAACAAATATCGGACATATTGTTTGTAAAGAAAAATACAGCAAGGACGTACACCACTTCAAGATGTTCAAATTTTTAATCCACTTAAATCTCGGTCTTTAGACTGAATAGTATCCTTAACTGTCCAACCTAGTGTAATGAAAAGTTCCCGTTTTGAATAAATTACTTTTAAAACGTGCCGATGACAATTTTAAGAATGTTTGCAACTTAAATATAATTGGTGCTGAAATTTGCATTAATGCTGGAAGAACACAAAATCGTTCTATGAAGAAGACTGCAGATAGAATTATATGCTTTTAAGATATTCGAACAGAAAATCCAGGCAAAAGTCTTGTCTATTATTGAATGAATAAGATCATATACTATTCCAGATCCTATCAACATGTGAGGCAGTAAGAAGCAAACGGATGTAAGTGCCAAAATTAAAAATTTGAGGACTATCAGTCCAGATGATAGGAGAACTTCTCTTTTTTAAGGCAATATATGGTACTAGTAACTCTGGTGGGCGCTGCTACATAGCATGATTTAGAAAAAAAGTTCAATGAAAGTCTACCTAGGATCTGAACTTTAAACGAGTTTTACTCAAAACTTCAAAAAGTTCACCTACATCCCTTTTTTTCACACTGCCTCATGTAATCTAACTTTGAATACCATATTTTAGGAATTTATGTAGCTTAAATTGCCCTATCAATTAGTACTGCTGTTTTGGGTTCTTTGTAAAATTAAATTTACTTCAAATTGCAATGTTAGCTCGTTGGTTCAATGCGAATGAAACGACTGTTAGAAAAAACGTTGCCTTGCAAAGAAAAAAAAAGTAGACCTTGAAATAAAATTGCGTCGTTCTCCTTGAGTAAGATAAAATCTAAACCAAAGTCTTCAAAAAAAAAAAGAAAATTTCAAACTAAAATTATACCATTGTAAGATGTCCTAGTTTTTAATTCACTAAAACAGTCTCTTTAAAAAAAAAACTGACTAGTACCCTATCATTTGTACCAGCAAATGTCTACAAAGTTTTTTCAGATGTCAAAAAAGAGCGAGTACCTTAAGAATCGACATTCCAAATTGCATAATAATCGAAACATTAAATGAAAATAGAAAAGTATATGTACGAAAATCATGTTTCAAACTATTATTTCTTCCCACCTGCAAAAAAAAAGAATAGTAATTATTTTGTACTTTAGTAGGCAAATTTGCAATCTCTTCCAAGTGAGTTAATTGGAGAAGAAGGCCATCCATCTAAGACCGTTGAATAAAAGTGATATTTATCGCCAAATTACAAATCGTGCCAATTACTCATCTTGCGTCAGAAAACCGCGCATCGAGAAGTTGACGCATGCCAAATAATTACAAAGGAGAGATTTCTTTCTGCAACGACCAGCGTCTCAATTTGGCGATGATTCTGCAGCCATCTTTTTACCTAGCACTTTAATTATAATTGTAGGAGATTTATCCCCCCTCCCTCAGCCGATCGCAAAATAATGGGGACAAAATGAGAGGCGCCTCCAAGTAAAGATTTCTACATGACCTTTGAAGGTCAATGGTGTAGGCATGGTCTCGTATCGTTTTATTGTCGTTTTCGTTTGATGAAGTATGAATAAGCTATTAAAAATACAAAATAACGACTAAAAAAGAAATAATTTTAGTCATTTGCAACATAAATTTAATATTATTTACCATTCACAGCTCAATGTGATTAGGATTTTCCGTTCAATAGTTTCCAGATAAAATATTATAATTTGAATTCCGACATAATTATTATGTAAAGGTTTATAGATAACCTTATAAGTAGACGCATTCCTTTCTCAGCCTGCATTCATAAACTGTACCTATTTTTCTCTAATAAAATATATTGCTTGAATTCTAATCTTTATAAACTGTACCTGTATTTTCGTCATATAACTAATGCTTACTAATAATACCCCACAAATTTTTAGGACTGCGCTACGCCCTGCCCCCTTTCAGGCAACCTTTGATGCGCCCTGTCTTTTTTTTTTTTAATTTTACATTTCTCCAAGTGTCCTCCATGCCCCTTCGAAATGTATCAGCACTTGTCTACAAAAGCAAATTTTTTGTTCAAATGGCGAAAATCCACTCTAGCCTCGCTTTGAAATGTAACTCTCTTCTTCCTCTTGTCCACTAGAATGGATGCGGGATTACACTACAAAATTTCGTACTTTTTTACAACAAAACTCTTTTGAGAAAGTGCCCTTTAAATTGAAGGATATCGGGTAGCATCTTGCCCTTTTTTTGATCTAGGAGAAACACTATGAAATATGTATATATGTAAGATATTCATAGAGGTTTCAACACGGAATAGGAAAACAGTGAGTTCTGTATGTGTTTTAAATGGCAACAGAGGTGGGTATAGTTTTTTCAACTTCTTGTCGACTCCAACTGATGAAGCAGAATTAACATAAGTTAAAACATATCTATAAATATCTATCTTTTTAATAGTGTGGCACTGGTAAGCTTAGCTATGACAATAATTATGTTTACCTCTTTTTGGAGAGATTAGTAAACAAAGAAAGTGTTATTGGCACGGATTTCAGTAGGAATACTTTTGTCCTAACTCAATTCAGAGCCAATTACCCTTCCTTATTACCCGAAAAAAAGAGGTAAACATTGTCAAAGTTTTGACTTAACTTATCAGAGCCACACTATACATATAATAAAATAAGATGTTTGTTTCTTTGCGCTTGTGTGTGTGTGTGTGTGTGTGGGGCGCGCTTCCCTGGAAAACAAGGCCTAAAAACACGAAATTTTGTTTACAGATGTAGTTTTTATCGACGATCTGTACCTCGCCTTCCGATTTTTGAGAATTAATCCGAAAAAGAGTTATTTATTGTTGTAAGTGATTTTCAGCACGTTCTACCCAATAGAGCAAGCAAGTTATTTATTACGTGATTTTCAGCCCTTTTTACCCGCTAGAGCCGGAATTGTTTTATGTGATTTTTAACATTTTTTACCCAATAGAGCCTGGACTAATCACAGCTTCACCAAGTCAGGTGGGACAAAAGAAATGATACTTCAGCTTAAAAATATAAAGAAACACTGGTATCGGCAAGACTAAACGCCTGACAGATTTCACAATAAAAGACAGAAAATAAAACAAAAACTGACCCAGGTGACTGCCAAAACTGAATAATAAAGTAATACAAAGGGATCATTGCCGAAATCGCTTCTAAATAGCTCCGAAGGACTTAGTGTGCCGTCGCTCCAGGCTAAAATTACCTTTTGACATTGCAAACTAGCGTGATAACCAGCCATATAATCCATCCCTCTCCCTCAAAATAAACACAAACCCTCGCTCTTACCGTCTGGCCCACCAGAGACGAAACCAAAAGCAACCTGCTATCATTTTGCCGTTTCCAGAGAACTTGATTTAGCAATAAATAAACCTTGGGGTTGGGATAAACACCCCCTAAAGACCCCTTACATTTCGATATTCCCTCCCCCTAGCCATTGAATCTCGTGTAAGATGTACATTCAAATCAGAAGTGTCCTCCGTGAAACAATAAATTACGTAATGGGCACCTCATAACGGCCATAATAGGGGAAGATATTGCCGTATTATGCATATTGGGGTGTTAGGCGAAAAAGGTCGGTATTATACGCGTGTTTTGTAACGCGCTAGGTGCTGCTGAACTTCCTTGCGTTATGTCTAATTTATTCCGTCTCAGATCGTTTTACGGCGAGGGAAATTGGCGAATGTTGGGTTTCCGTTAGTGTTGAGTTAGGTGCCTGTAGTTTTCCATGCACGATTTTTGACTGGAAGATGATGTTGCTTTTGTTCTGGAGATTTATGTTCCCTACCATGCAATTTTTGAATTTGGCTAGGTAATTGTACTATGTTCATACTAACCTCCCTTTTTAGATGCAAAGACGAGATAAGGTCTAGTCACAAGTGATGCCCAACCTACGGTCCGCGAAGCTGTTTCATGTGGCCCGTTTATGTTTAATGTTATGATTGGTAAACTATGTCTTGCCTTCTTCCAAAACAGAGGGCTATGGAGTCGGTATTACGGTCGTTTTCGCTCAAAGTCCACAACTCTGCCAGTTCTTACGAAGTTGGACTGATTTGGGGTAAAGGAGTGAGTCGGAGTCGGTAGTCGAAGGTTTAAAGTCCCAAAAGTCGGAGTTAGTCATTTGCCCTCAAAGTCCGTAACTCTGCCATTGCTAGCAGTGTCGGACTGATTTTGGGGTAAAGGATTCGGAGTGAGTCGGAGTGAAAGGTTCTAAAATTTCCGGAGTGCTGGAGCCGGTCACTTTCCTTCCGACTCCATAGCCTTGCCAAAACAGTCGATCATTTTCATTTGGTATTAAGAACGACTATTGCAAATTTGGAATCAAATAGTTTGAAATTGGTTTCTAAAAAACAGGTAGAAACTTCAAATTAATTAAATAAATATATTTAGTAAGATAACAACGACACTTAGTCTCTAATTTTCACTCTTTTTCTGTGTTTTCCCATGTTATCAACCTAAACACATTTAATTTTCATCTGTATTTGGGTCAGCGATATTCCATTTAATATGAGATGCACCTTCGGGTAAAAAAAAGGTTGGCACCACTGTTCTAGTTCATGAGTTGAATAACTTTTCAGGCAAACGAAGAGCATTAAAGAGTCGGCCGAATTAGACACTTTTCTACAAAAATTATCAACAGTAGCGCTCTAAACCAGTTTAAACGTATTTTTTGTATAGTTTAAAAAATATTAAAGATGACATTGAGAAAAAATAATCGGAAACAGATTTCTGACATTCTGTCTGCACAATGATGTAGAAGAATTTGTCCATTCCGTTTTTATTCAAATATCTTTTGCATAGCAGGCGACTTTTATAAAATCTGATCTTAAAAATATCATTCACTTACACTCCGCTCAGGTGCTGTCCAAAAATGTTACAATTTTTTTCAACACATTCGACCCCTTCCTCCCTTTGTCCCAAAGTGTCACACTTCACCTTTCATCCTCCCATTGTCACATGTCAAACTATGTTAATATAAGCATATTGTTATTCAACAAAATGTGTGATGTCACATTTCTTGCTATCCCCTCCCTCCCCTTTGACAGAAACTGTCACAATTTCGCTCCCCCCCCCCAAAAAAAAAGTGACATCATTAGTAAACGACCCCCAAGAATTACTATTAAAGATCGTGTACTAACCTCTTGGACGCTTTCACGGACTTCTCAACACGCTTTTCCAAATCTTGTAAGTCTTTATCAATCGTCTTCCACACCATCCCGCCATTTAGACAACTTTCGAAGAACACAACTTCATCCCGGAGCTCCTTTAAGTCTTTAGACAAACCCGATTTCTCGTGGCTTTCCTCCTAAAGTAATAAAAAGTGAACAAGTAATTAATTTCACGCGTATTGGTATTGAATCTAATTTTACTTTCATGTCATTTTATGTAGTACAAATGTGTTTGTGTGTATAATATTTTCATATTTTTCTCAGTGTCTTGATTCATTTAGTTTTTCCTAAAAACAAGGCTATAACAATTTGCAAGCGCATTGGTGGAAAAAGAATATCTTCTGCAGTTTGTGCAGAAAGTTATTATTACAAAAATAGGCGAAAAGAACACTATAACAAGTAACTTAAATTAAAATGAAAAAAAAACCCAACTGAGTCGCAAATTTAGAATCAAGAGGGAAAGTTTAAAATCCTTTTATAAAAGCCTAATACTATTTAAACTCAATTACAAGTACTTCATTTGTTAACAAATTGAAACTAGCAACAGATAAACATTTTAAATCATTGCGTTTTCTTTCCTTGTTGGCCAACAATGAATTTGGCTACCGATAGTGTGAATAAAGGCTTAGCCGTATTTAAAATCCAAAAAACCTTTTAGAGGTTTTTAATTGATATCTTCCTTAATTAATGTCATCCGAAGACGCATCCTGGCTAAGAACACTCTCAATAAACTCCCCTTTCGAAAAAAAAAAAAAAAATACAAAATCGGTCCATCCGTTTAGGCACTAGAGTGCCACACACAGATACAGACACACATGTGTGCAGATACACAGACACGTCAAACTTATAGCCCCTTCGTTTGTGTGCTGGGGGTTAAAAAGAAGAAGTAGTATTTCATTTCTAATTTTTAAATTTGCTAGAGTACACTTACTCATAATTTCAAATGAGAATGATTTCTTGGAAGAATATCATACTAATCAAATTGACAAAACGATGAACTCCGATTTGCTACTGGGAATTTTTGCGGGTCCACAAGATTTCGTGAACGAAACGATTATTTCAAACATAATCGTGTTCTGTGTTTTAAGCGTAAAATGCAGTCAATAGTTGTGCTGCAGAAAGCATACAGATGCAAATGGTTGTTCTAAAAATGTTTCAGCATTTCTACCTTAAACGAATTTCGGTTGAAACATTCACAGTGTTCCTTTTCTGTCAATTCAGAAAGTAAAACCTCTCAGTGTCCTGAAACTATGTGTAGAACAACGGGACAGGCAACTTAAAAACGGGACGTATACAATTCGTATCTTACCCTTAAAGTTTTTACATGAAGCTTTTGCTACAAACTGTTAGTTTCATTGGTTATATTAATTTCTATCTGAATTTATGCCAATTTCAATTTTAAAATATACTTGTTTGTGATGCCTTCCGAAACCTGCTACACTTCATTTGTTAGGATTTGCTCTGTTCCCACTCACAAAAGTAGAAGCAGACGTTACTTAATACCATGTGCTTTTTCATGCCTGTACGTAGCGCTTTAAACAAACTTAACAACATCAAAGTCAGTATGAAATTTATCAACATTAACGAAGCAATAACAACACATGTTTTGCACATCAGTTCATCAGACAACAAATGAACTTATTGATTTCAAAACAAAGCTTTTAAAATGGCCCATATATGAATTATCGTTGAAAAAAAATCAATTTTCCCCATCATAATCATCACGCCATTTTCGTATTAACCCACAGATCAAATAACAGCAGTTTACCATGGAGTGTCTTGTATTACTGCCCGAAGCCATTTCGGCCGCTTTAATCTTCGAATGCAAGCTCCGGAATTTCCCGTCGTAGGCATCCCACCTGTTGCAGAGGGTTTGCAAATGAGTTAGCTTCTCATTGTTCCTAAAATGAGGAAAAGAACATTACAGACGTTGCCATTATACAATCGGAAAAAATTTCTATTTTTAATGTAAAGACGTCAAGTTTCAAAACTAGAGTTTGTCAGACATACATTTCTTAGAATTGCATACTTGCCACAATTCTGATGAACGAAGAAGAAAAAGAAAAAGCAGTAGTAATCAGAATAATGACACCGACAGATGATTTTTGCTTGAAATAAATAAAAACTGACAGTAGAGTATGCAAAATGCAATTGTCGTTCAAAATGGACAAAAGGCTGTGCCAGCAAAGTTTCTCATATTCATTGTATACTAAATAAAAATACAGTAATGATTTGGAAAAACTGATCGCAAAATAAGTTTGACTTTTCGTGGGAAGTAGTTTGGAGTTGCTTCCTTAAATGAAAAGTGCTGTGAAAAAATAACACACACATAAAAAAAAAAGGCTTGAAAACTAAGAAATCGCTTGTAAATAAGTTTGAATTCCCGATCAAATTAGCTGACGACCAAAACCACACACACAAATAAGCAGATTAAAAACGTTCCATTTTTTTTTAAATAATAATTAAAAAGCCGACACTGCCACACGAAACTGCTTATTAATTTAATAACTTAATATGACGCGTTGCTTCAAGTCTCAAAAACTGACGTTCAAATTTAAAAGTGCTAATAACATCGCTCTTTGATTTGATGTCCTTTGGCTTGTTAAGAAAAAAGAGTATTTCTTAGTATAGTTAGAATTCTGATAAACAATGAACAGTTATTATTACCAAAACTATCACATGTGTGCTTAAAAGAAATAAAACCTAACAATAGAGTATAAAATTCAGTTATCCTTTGGGATAAATAAAACATTCTCCACCAGTAAAATCTCACGCATTAATTACAATTAATTCAAAAAAGTATAACAATAATTTGGCTATTATAATGAAATTAATTGTTATAATCAGAGTGATTCGAAACTGAAATTTAATTCTTTTGTATGCTTCAAATCTAATTAACTGTGGTACAAATTTAAAAGTGTTAATTGTTGAATATTATCAACTACAAACACGTCTCAGCTAAAAGTTATCTTGCCCTTTGATTTGATGCCTTTTGGCTTGTTAAGAAACATCAGTATTTACAGCATAGTTGAGTTAGGACCGTTGAAATAAATCTAAAGTAAGATTTTTTCACGGACTTTTACAGAACAATGAGAATGCATAGAGTTCAGGGAGGGAGAATTGGGGAGTTAAACCCCTCCTTGGTTTAAACTACATCGCCAATCCTAGTATGGCAAGATATGTACAATTGTAAGGACTGTTATAACCAGAACTTGGTTCTGATGCAATGACAATTCAGACACTAAAAATGTCATTGGTTTGGGCAATGAAGAAAATATGAATCGGTAAACTACGAAATAATAGGAATTAATCATATTCATGTTCATATCTATCAAAACCGTTTCTAAACAAAATAGACGAACAAATTTTTATTGTTCTTCTTGGTTTATTTTTCATTGACAAATAATTTTTATCAGTCAAAAAAAAAAAAAAAAAAAAAAAAAAAAAATGAATTCAAAGAAAAGAAACATACTCACACACTCATATAAGAGAGAGAGCTAATAATATAGATTGTGTTAAAAAAAAAATCTTACAATCGAATCTTGTGCCTCGTGTAGTAAAAGAAACTTTACTGCCTATCCGAAAAAGTTATTAAAATATATTTATTAAAATATTGCTCAACAAAACGAAGCTTAATTATTTTATTTTTAACAGCAATTAGTATTCTATCTGCTGCCATCAAAAAATTGGCGAAAAAAAAAACTGAAGACATTATCGGTTTTGAAATGAAGGAGAACTATTGAAAACAGACTGAAAAAAACATGGTGTCAAAACACGAAACAGTAAAATTTTTATCCTTAAACTTTATGGCTGCCATTTCACGAAACATATGTTGACAACCAAGCATCTATCCAAAAAAGTTTATAAAATTGTTGTTAAAAAAATCCACAATTAGTTTTCTAATTACATCATTAAGGTTTTTTTTCAAACCTATATAATTTTACAAAGCATCATCGTATAATCACACATCTCAGAACACGGTGTGTGCTCACTCTTATTCCTTCCTTTCTCTCCCCAATCCCGTTTCGCCAAGCGATTTTTAATCCAGCCGGAAGGGGGATAGTTCGAATCTCCAGACGTGCTTCGAAAACCGAACGACAATCCCTAACATTTTCGTGTTCGTTTTTTATAGATTTGTGCAGCATTCCGATCACGTCGTGTTCCATAGAACGGGTGTTTGAAGAGACGACACCTCCCCCCTTCCCCCCATGCAGCCCCAAACGATATCACATTTACGGTAGTCACAAGAGCAAGCGTGAAATGGATTAGAAGTCACAGGAGAAGAAAAAAATTGGCAATAACCTTTTGACTTTAGGGTTCGTGAAGCTAATAACCTATCTTTTAGTTAAAAGGAGAATAAATAGTAGATTGGGACTGAAACCCGAATAAGCAAAAAATACTCAGCTGCTGACATTTTTCAAATTTCACGCAGGCTATGTTCACATAAAAATATTTAATTTTTTTCAACGCACAATACGCAAGAAATCTATTTCAAATTGAAATAGATTATTTCACTTTAACAATAAAAAAAAAAGGAATCAACATTTGTCTTGAAGGCAGAACCGGAGGAGTACTCCTCCCCCCCCCTCCCGCTGAGGCCAGCGAACCTCAAAATGGACAGGACATCAACTCACGGTCGAGTGAAAACAACAAGCAATCGTGATTGCTCAAAAATAAATAAATAAATAAAATACATAAATAAATAAAATAAATGTATTAAATAAATAAAATAAATGTATTCAATAAATAAATTAATTATTTAAATAAATAAATAAATAAATTAATTAATTAACTTAATTATTTTATTAAATCAATAAATAATAAAGTAAATGAGTTGGAAAAATAGATCGCAGATCAAGTTTGACTATTCGTGGCAACTAATTGCAAGTACTTTCTTAAAGGAAAAGTGCTATGACATTAGTGAAAAAAAGTACTTGAAAACTAAGAAATCACTTGTAAATAAGTTTTAATTCCGGATCAAATTAGCTGACGATCAAAACTGCACAATCAAATATACTTATTAAGGAAGTTGTTAAATTTTTAAAAATAATAATTAAAATGCGACACTGACACACAAAACTGCTTATTTTTATCTAGATCCTTATTTAAATTTTACGGAAGCAAACACAATTAGCAAAGTGAATTATTTCGAAATACGGATTTAAATACAACAATTTGAAATCGACACTGGCACACAAAACTGCTTGTTTTAATCTGGATCATTATTTATATTTTACGGAGGCAAAGACAAATAGCAAAGTAAATGATTTTGAAAAACAGATTTAAATAATAAAGTAAAAGCCGACCCTGATACCCAAAACTGCTAATTTTTACCAGAAATCCTATTTATATTTTACGGAAGCAAAGACAATTAGCAAAGTGAATGATTTCGAAAAACTGATATAAATAATAATTTAAAAGCCGACACCGATACAAAACTGCTCATTTTTATCTGGGATCCTATTTTTATTTTACGGAAGCAAACACAATTAGCAAAGTGAACGATGTCAAAAAAACTGATCACCAAATGAGCTTAACTTTTCGTGGGAAGCCATTACCCAAGCTACATTCCGATATACAAAGCTCAGAGGTATTGGCTATCCGGATGTCCGAAACTCTATAGTATTCGCCACGAGCAAAAAAACTCGCGCCATAAAACATCTAGTCTTTTATTCATAAACCTGATTAACACGGTTTTTAGCACCGCCTGTTCACGGCATTTGGCTATAAAAAGTGCAACATTCTTAACATCCCTTAATTTATTGGGTATAACCGTACCTCTGTCTGAAGCCAGGCTCGAAACATGTTGACTGTTTACGACGCGGGTAGAAGGTATTTGTATCCAAAATAAATGCGAACGGAAACAGATAAAGAAAAATTACAGCTCTTTATTATCTGTTTTAATCCTTTTCCAGGCTGCCTTGGCCAAGAGGGGAAAAAAAAGAGGTTGGATTAGCAATGGTAACAAAGTCTTTGTTTAAATCTTTTCTTCTAAAAGGTAGTGAAAGATTTATTACTGGGCGTTGCAAAATAAAATAAATCAGCTGACCTTATAAATAAGATACATTGTTTCTTAGGTACAGCTGATCAACCCGTCTTAGGTTAAGTACAAAATATGGAGACACATTTTTTTTTCATTTCGACAGACATTTTAATGTTTTTTGAGTAAAAATATAATTGGTAAGCTATACGGAAATAGTGATTAGTAAATTGTTCGTAGCAGAAAATGCAGAACGGAAATTATATATGTTATGTTATTATTTTATTGTTATCTAATCGAAAGACAAAAACATTAATCTTCCCACAAAGCACAACTATTTCAGCCTCAATTAATCCTTGCGTGAATAACAATTTATTTTTAGCCGAACCTGCCACCATTAGGTAACATTAAAAAAGGAATAGTTAAAGTTGAAGTTATTGTCTTCATAAATGAGGACAAATGATCAAACATAATTTAAATATTCTATACATGTAATTAAGAAAAAAAATACATGAAAGCGAAAAATATTTTTAAAAATATTTTATAAATTAAAAAAAAAATCGCTTTAATTATGCCATGTAAGCATTTGTTATTAATTATAATATATTTCATGAAGTTTGTAAAAACATCAGGCTATTCACCAGCATAAAATCATAATGGCTATATGCTAAAAATTTGCACGAATAGCAAAATTGCTTCTATTGCTTTTCGTGATAGTTCAACTTATCGCACAAAAGAAAACAGGTTGTATTCAGCCAAAACACATCTTGTAAGCTGTCAAATTTTGTTGTACTTCTATTCGTTTTTGGGACTAGTTTCGTTTTTGTTTCTTTGATAGACTATTTATCAGTTTTATTTAAACTTAAAAAAATCAAAAAAAAAAAAAAATCTACCTTATCTTTGTTTACTTAAGTGTTTTTCACCTACGTCGGTCATTCAACAGTGCTTCAGTGTTTAACAGCATACGTGAAACGTGATGATCAAAAAATTTAAATTTATGCTTTATTTGTATGTAGATCATATGTTGTGTTTTATTAACTTCTTACACATGTAACCACTTCATCAGCTTAATTTAACTGAAATATAATTGCTTAAAAATTGCACTAGATTCGAAGTGCTTTTTTTTTTTAACTTACAGATTATGTTCAGTTGGAACACAGTTATAAAATGAGCAAATGATCAGATGCATGAATTGAAAATTTAAAGTACTCTTTAAGGTTTACTACCGATAAAATTTTAGAAAAGATTGAACAAAATGTAAAGAAACATCAATCTTTACATTTTCATTTTCGACAAACTGCCCAAGTTTCTTAATTTTGGAAGTAAATAGTATTAAGGGTTACACATATTAATGAAACTTATTTAGTTGAAATTCATTCTTTAATATTAATAAGAATTCTAAAAATGTAAACATTGTTTTCCCAAAAACTGAAAAAAGCCAACTCTCTGAAAATTACTATTTTAAATTTCCCATCACAAAACAAGTTTTCCCGATCAAAGCATTAAATATTCAGTTTTTTTCTTTAAACGCATGGTTAATTGTTATTTATTACACAAATATAGTATGAAATTACTTAACATTAAAATCGGAAAAACTCCAATGATTATATCAGAGAAAGAAAAAAAAAGAAAAGACTCAGAAGTGGCCTATAGCGGAAGTCCAACGCCAAGTGCTCTGATTGGATGCTGATCACGTTTTTCCTAAATATCGAATCGGCGATTGGTCAACCAAATCACGCGCACTTCGTACATTAGTGTCACATCTGGAGAATCGAATTTCAAACAAAGCTATATTTCTGTATTTTGTTCTTCGGGTGGGAAACGTAATCAGCTACACAAAAACGAACCAAGAAAAATAAATTAATGCCTGTCTTATTTATTTGAATTGTGGAAGTTTATGATTCATTTGTAATTTTTATATGATGTTTCATTTCAATTTCATTCCTGAAATAAATTTCGTCATATTATGTGGATATATTTTTACATAATATTGAAAACCAGGGATGCAGAAAGAGGAGGTGCTGGGGTTTAACTCCCCTCCCCAGGGACCCCTTTCTCTAAATCATATAGCCAATCCTAATGTGTTGATTTGTGTATGTAAGAACTACAGTTATTAAATAAATATTGTATCCAAACTTTAAGCGCTGTTATCCTACCATGTCGACCTTTTAAGGGGTCTTAGGACCTTTAACCTTCAAAATTTTCGATTTTCTGGAAAAAATATATGTTATGCACAAATTAATTCTGAACAATTTGATACCTTATTTATTACCATACGCAAAAAACTTTTCAAGTTATCGTAAAAATGCGTAAACTTTCCCCATAGAGATTTATGTTAACAGCAGCTGTTTAAGCCTCTTTTTCTCAGGTGCTGGTTGTTCGGTTTTCTCGTTTCGCGCGCATGATATCTCAGAAAGTTTCTTATATATTTCCGTAACACTTTTCATACATGTTTGTCTGTTATATTTTTATGATCTGAACCTAAAATGACAGTTAATATTTGAAAAAAAAAAATTGCACAAAATTTTAGAAATTTTCGATATTAACTCATAAAATTTAAAAAAAATAAATACATAATTTTAAAAAAATAAACAAATTTAGGTTCAGGTCATAAATATAAACCAGATAAACATACATTAAAGTTTTATGGAAATTTATAAGAAACTTTCTGAGATATGCGTGCAAAACGAGAAAACCGAAGAAACCGGCACCTGAGAAAAAGACACTTAAACAGCTGCTGTTAACATAAATCTCTATGGGGAGAGGTTAACATTTTTACGATAACTTGAAAAGTTTTTTGTGTATGATAATAAATAAGGTATCAAATTGTTCAGAATTAAAATATGCATAACATATATTTTTTCTGGAAAGTCAAAAATTTTGAAGGTTAAATGTCCTTAGACCACTTAATGTTCAATGCAGTGTATACAGGGGCGTCCCAATGGGAGATCACGAGAGATCACTGTGACCTTCCAAGAATTTTCTTATTCGGAAAATTTCATCTTACGATTCGACAAAATTATCATTATTCGGCAAAATTATCATCTTTCGGCAAAATTTGGTGTTCTATTCTGCAAAATTTGGAGTTTCATTCTGTAAAATTATTATCATTCGGCAAAATTTGAAGTTCCATTCGGCAAGTTGAAAATTTGCGCTCTCCTAAAAATTTATATTCGGGCCGTCCCTAATTGAGTAATTAAATAAACGATGAAAAAAGTTCCTAAAACTTTTATGCAAATAAGTTGATTGCTATCTACTCTTAAGTTTTGGAGTTTTACTTCCTCAAAAAATTTACTGATTTTTTTTGTGTAAATTTGACTAGTTATTCATATTTCCTCTTTAGTGAGAGTGTCATTACACTACTTAACTCCAAAAGAATGAAGACCAGACAAAAACAAGGAAATTGGCCAAAAACTGAAATAAAGAGAAAAAAGCCAATTTCCCAAAAGAAAGGAAAGCATCTTGTGTATTCCCTAACAATTCCATCAAAAATGAATTTAAAAAAAAAAAAAAAAAAAAAAAACCGAATATGATTGAAATTTGGACAGTTACAAAAGATATGCAGCGCTGTCTGATTTATAATTGTTATTTTTACAGTACACTTGGGGATTCCATCCCTGCTCGTTGGCGCTCACTAACCTCAAAAGATTGCTTCGCTAAGAATTAAACCGTAATTAGAACGAATCATATTAAAAAACACGTTCGAAGTTCCGTTTCGAACAAAATGAAAATCCCCCTGTCCCTCCCGTAGAAAATGGAATTTTAGTAAAGAACTCATATTCAGATTAGAGTCCCGCTCCCATCCGAAGACAAAAAGACCTTCATAGAAGTATACATATCCGAGATATGAAAAAAAAAGTGATCTGAAAAGTACTTCTTTCCCAGGTTCTAAACTAACTTGTACCAACTTGCACAGCTATGGGTGCTAGGGGGCTCCTGAGCACTGACCATTGTAAAACGGAAGTTTTGTACGGTGGAAAACTAAGTCACTTTCAAATTCGTGGTGTCTAGTAACATATTTTGCTCCGATCTTGAATTGAGTTGAGCCTAAGACTTTTCGCTGCAATAGAAACCCTCATATCTGCTGTTCTAATCAATTGAGAAATTGGAACAAGTTTTATTTGATACAGAAAAAAAATCTTTTTCGAACAATATCGAATGTTAAAGGGGTGTGGAAAATCTTTCCTCCCTTTTATAGGACATTTATGTGAAATTTTATCTTAAAAAATTAATTACAAAAAAACTAACTGGAATTTAAAAAAAAAAAACATGTGCAAACCCAAAGGGATCGAAAATTTCAAGGCTGTAAATGCTCTTAGACGCAATCCCGTCACAGAAATCCTTTCACAACTACTTTGACGTTACTTTTTTTTTCAATATATAGAGATAATTTTTATGTTATAAAGTTTTTCAATCCACCTTTATTTTGATTGGTTGAAATTATTATCGAAAACCAACGAATGTCCAGTAAACAAATATCATCTTCCAAAATATTACGCGCGACTGTTACCTGACCAGAACACTGATTAACACCACCAATCGAACATACGAAAAAAAAAGCCCCCATTATTAAAGCTCACTTTAAAAATCACGGCAATAATTAAATGGCAGACATTAATTACTATTAGAACCCTAATGACTCCCATATAACTGATGACTTCCTGACCAAAATGGCCCAAGTCAATCTGATGGGATCGTTTCCATCATTACCGACTTCGTGCCTCGAATTTTCACACCAGAGAAAAAGTAACCGTTTTTTCCTTTCGTTCGACAACCCCTCCCCCTCCCCAAAATCGAAATGTGGCTAGCATAAATTTTGTTCGGAAGCAGTGACGATATGTAAAAAATTAGAGCCTGCGGTGTTATTTAACGCCTTGTTCCTCAAATAATCCGGATGTAGTACTAAAGCTTAAGCAGATGTCAGCAAGGGAAGATTGGCTGGGCGAATGACGTAATATACTTTTGAATGATAATTTCTTTTTTCAATTTTATGGATGAGTGAAAATGTTTAATTATTATTTTCACGGTAATATGAGAAAATAAGTTAACAACAATAAAAATTACATGTAAGGCCAAACCATCAGTAGGTTTACAGTGCTACTGGTTGTTGAAACTTAAGGGGCCATTTGTTTTTCAGAAACGAAAAACAAATGCAAATTTCTGATTATTTGGCTCCAAATTTGTGATTTGTAACATTGAACAGAACAATGGACCAACAACATAGTTCAACTTCGCAAGTTGCATGTGGGTCAAGGGCGGTCGGTTGAGCACCACTAAACGGAAATTATGGTTCTCTATTTTTTTTTTTTTGGACTTGCTCTGTAAAATTATCCCTAAAATTCCAAGTCCCTCTCTTATTGATCATATAGAACTCGTATAGTTTCGAAAAATGAATGCCTCTTTTGTGTAAGAACCCAAAAAGACTATTCACTCATTTTAAACAATATTTTAAACGACGGCTAAGATTTTTTTTAAAGAAAAAAGGAAGACTAATAATAAGAAAAGGTTTGACAACCAATGAGACGAAAAAGCGAACACACGGATTGCAGACTTAAATTGCAACGCTTCTACTAGTTTGCAAAGATACCAATTTGCAGCTCCAGATCCCCTCTAATTAAGCACAGTAACACTGAAATGAACTTAAAACGGGCATCAATTTTTTCTTTTCCTCTCTAATTCCAATAGAATCGACTCAATTGGTCGCTTGGCAATTTCATGGTGAACATGGTCGGACATTTGTCCAATGAAAATTATGTTGCTCAGCAATACCACTAAGTATTTACTGATGATTCGGAATTGATATACTGCAAGTGATAAAATTTAGCGTAAAACTTTTCTGAACTTTTATCAGTGCGGAATGAAAAAATGTCCAGTTTAAAAAAATAGAAGAAAAAAAGTGGTGGTAACTTACTGTTCGTAGACGTCATCCCACTGGCGATAGAGCTCGACGATGTCGTCTTTCAGAGTGTTGTCTTTGTAGCTGCCGTACTCCGCAGTGAAGTGGTGCACTTGGACATTCACTTCCACAAGGCGCTCGTGGGTCTCCTGCAAAGTGCTCAAGACGCTCTGAAAGATGAATATATGCTCGTAAGTATATGGGTAGGGGGAGGGGTATTAAGATACACAGTCGAACTCGCTTGTAACGAGCGCGTAGTGACTGCGATATCTGTTCGTTATAGCCGAGTGCTGCTAATAAACGAGTTCGTGATAAAGATCACAAAAATTCATATGAGGCAGTGAGAAGCAGCAGGATGTGAGTGGACATTTTGAAGTTTTGAATAAAACGCGTTTAAAGATCAGATCCTAGGTAGGCTTTCATTGAAATTTTTTTCTAAATCATGCTATACAGCAGCACCTACCAGGGCTACTAGTACAATTTCTTGCCCCAAGACAGAGCATGGGTTCACCTACCATTTGTACTGGTTATCTCCAAATTTTTAATTTTGCCAATGGCATCCCTTTGCTTCTCACTGCCTCATATGTTCTTGATTTCTTTTTTCTTTGCAGAAGCAAAGAAATAGAGTTATTTTTCGTTGAACTGTCTTCAGGACTGGATCTACGGACCCTCAGAGCCCACTGTGCAGGTGGAAGGTTCGTCCTTAAGGACCCAACGGCTAAAAATATTGAAAAAAGAAAAAAGCCCTGAGACTCGTTACCGTTATTTAAAGATGCTGCTGGTCTCTGGGCAGGGCCCTACATAGTTTTTGCAGGGGGGGGGGGGGCAAAATGTATAGATCTGTGCCTGACTGTCTTATTGTCTCATTCATTCTTGTGTTGTTATTTTTTTGAGGTATACTTCATGGCCCGAAAAAAACGTCATTTGCAAGTCTTGCTTCGAAAAAACATTTGAAGCTTGTTGACAGATTAAAATCCGATGTATGAATTACAAAAATAGTGCTCGCTTTTAGCCGGATTTGCTCGTTAAAAACGATGTATGTTCTTACAGACTTAGCATCATACCAACTAAATCTGATTCCTTCGCTAAATCAGGGGTTCTCATTAAATCAGGGCTTGTTATAAAAGAGATCGACTGCATAAATAAGGGAGTGAAAAATGATTGTGATGCCGTGAATCAAAACGGAATAAGTATTGAACAAACAAAAGAATATTGCCTTTTGTCACTCAAAAATTTTCTAGTAAAATACAGTACATTTTCAAGTTTTCTTCTTTTAAAGAAAAAACGTTCTTCAAACTTAGTAAACGACACAAAATACTTCACACAATTTTTTTCTACAGAAATCCTATAAAAGATAAAAGGTGGAAAATAACAGTTAATGAACAACGTAGATTAAGCCCAAATAAGCAACTAATTGCAGATACATGTTTCGGGGTTTAAAGTAACTCCTTTTTCAATACAAAAAAATTATGAGCTTTTAGGTGTAAAATTATCTGGTGTGTGAAATCCGATGTGTGTAGTCGAGTCCCGACTTACGCGAGGGATGCGTTCCAAGACCCCTCGCGTAAGTCGAAATTTCGCGTTGTGGAAAAGGGTATGTGTAAAAACTTTTATAAACAAACCCAATTGTTTTATACACTTGTAAACATCACCTCAAACTGTTGAAAACCATTTCTTAACTATACATCACTGTTTCTCACATAAAAAACTAAATTTTCATTTATATTTATAAAAAAAAACTGTTGTATTCAACATAAAAAACTGCTACGATGCACAAAATCAATGATCAATAATAATAAACCACTACGGTACGTACATTATGTAGCAAGAAAAACAAATGCACTATAGTTGTACTGTAAACTGTACATTAGATCCAGTAATGATATTTAACTTAAAAAGGCGCAGATGGTGATGATTTATGCTGCGTGATCAAACCGTTATTCTTATATAATTTTAAATGCGCAATACAGTTGCTTCACCAGTTCTTTCATAACGTTTCCATTCTTCCTGGTTTCTTAAATTCACAATACAGGAGCAGCTTACATTTTCTTAATTTTTGCATTTTGCTTAGAAACTACTCGGTGAACGTTTATGGGTTTCCTTTTCTAGCTTTTTAATTGCAGATATGGACAATTCACTCTTACCTAATTATCGTGCTACCTTCGACGCATTTTATAATTGTTCAAGCACATAATCTTTAGCTTTTCTTTAATTGTCAGAAACTTTCTCTTTTTCATTCTATCTTCAAACTTTAAATGAAACAGCGCTCTTAGGTGTCATTATATTTCATCAACTTCCCCATATGGAATGAAAAAATGAATGGAAACTGAGAAGTAGTTATTTGTATTAAGCGATGTTCAGACTAGTATGGAGTGGGAACTTCCACTCTCAGTGATGGCAAAGGAATGAAGGTCCATTCACGAAAAAAAAAAAAAAATTAGTATCCAATAACTAAGCCGATATTTATACACCGCGATTCTCTTCAGAAAAGCTTCGTGTTGCGGGCGGAGAATTCGCGTTAGGTCTAAAATTCTTTTCCGGGGGAAAAATCGCGTTATAGCCATTTCGCGTAAGTCGGATCGCATTGTAGCGGGAGTCGACTGTATCTCATATAATTCCAAGGAAGCATCCAAAATGTTTCTCTGAAAATTCGTAAGATTGTTTTTACATATATTCTATGAAAATTACTTGACGATATTTGCTGTAAAATCTATTTTTAAAGGAAATAGTAAGTGATCTGCTGCTCTATAGAGTTATTTCATACATGGCACTACCAAAACGCGATACTAATCAGATATTTTTGTTGAGTAATTGAAAAACAGCTAACTACGGCAGTAGATCGCCAGTTACAGCATTTCTCAAAATACAAAGGGTGGTTAAAATTATACTGACTGTACTTACAGGTTCATAGGAAATAGTTCTACAGAATGTTTTCGAATTAGAGTTCAAATCTATGTCATTTCGATTACGTGACCGGGAGGTTTCGGTGAAAAAAAATAGTTTGATAATTTGTTAATAGATGGCGCTGTACATCTAAAACCATATGCAAATGAGCACCAAATATAATTTTACTGCATTTATATTACGTGTCGTTGAAAGAAATCGCTTGGTTGTAAGTGAATATGCCTCTGATTGAGAAAGAACGCGCATTAATCATAAAACTTTTTTCGCTTTCAATTATTGATCGACAAGGTACGCACACAGAGCACACAAGTGCGTAAATAAATAAAATATTTCATTTTTCTTTGAGTTGCGAATTATTTCTTTTCTTTATACGTCTCAAAAGCGCCTCCTGGGGACGAATTTTAAACTCCTTTTTATTTTTTAATAAAATCTCGTCCACATAATATGCATGATATATTCATGAAATTTTATTCGAATTGGTTCAGTAGAGCAGGAATTTTTTTTTTCTCTGAGTACTGTCAATTTTAATTTTAACTTAATTTTAACCATCCAGCAATTGCCACACGTATAAATTAATCCATAATTATTTTTCTACAAAACATTTACGGGTTAATTTTCTATCCAGATTGTAAATTACTTATTTTATTTAAGTTGAATAACCACATTTTATTCCTTGTTGGTTGAAAATTATTTATTTTTCTTCACTCTAATAAAACGAGGTGACAGAAGCATTATTTAAAAAAAAATTGCATTAATTAATGAATTTCTAAAATTCAACTTCCTTAAACTTCGCTTCTGTTCCCAGAACCAAGCATCAACTATTAAAATCTGCCCATCTGCTGTCCATAGAACTTAATGACTATAGTTTAACCGACTATAAACATGAGCTTTTCATCACGCTTTTCTATGATTTCCTTTTTTCCCCTCCTTAAATCCATTAAGCAACAATGTTTGAAAAAAAAACCCACACCGTCATATTGTTTCTAGCTCGGAAAAACAATTGATTTTTTATTGCTAGAATGTATAGGAATTACTAGGAGAAACCAATCAATTTTTAGTAGTGTTAAACGCTCAATGCAGAAGCTTTGTTAGTGACGCGTCATTAACCCCATTAGTCAGAATTATGAAATACTTAACTAAAATTATTTTCATTTGGTAGACAGTGTACTATTTTAAAGGGTGTCTTATGGACAAAACTTCAAGTTTATAGACGAAAAGTTTAAAAAGTCCTAACACGTACAATATTTCGGACTTACACTTTCTCAATCCCCAATTCCCTATTTGTTAGTGTTACCATTCTCAAAACGAAAAGTTTTGGCAAAGATAAGCAGAATATAAAGAATCAGCTACAAAATAAATAAATAAATCAAGTAACTTTATCAATTATTAAATGATTAGCAGCTGCTTAAAGTTCACGTCCGGTATACCGGACGCCAGGACTGAAGGGGTTAAATTAGGAGCTTCTATATTTTCTAAATAGTTTTCATTGATATAATATATTTTTTAGCTTTAAGAAGTTATGAATTAATGGATAATTACAAGCGCAGTCAGAAAAGCCTTTATTTTACTGCTGTAACAATACTTTTCAAGCTGTTATGCGTTTTCAAGTTGTGAAAAATATTATTGCAACAATTATTGGTTGAATTCATCGCTTCAATGAGTTCTACTTTAACCGACGAAACACAACACTAACATTACACTTCAAAACAAAAGACATTATGCTATAAACAATTTTTACATGAACTGCCACCCATTATTTTCTAAGCAACCTTTCATCATATTTTGGGTTTTTCTTTCTCAAAATAAAGTCTCAATCAATATCACTATTCATAAAATAATCATCTCAGACATTAGCCGTCTCGTATTGAAGTTCCTCGGAACCCAGGATAGTTTTTTCAAATCAGGGACACTCCATGTTTGGCAACCATGTCGATATGCACAAATAATAATAGGAAATCTTTTAAAAGTCGATAAGAAGCGTAGTTAAGTACCTGTTAATCAAATTATTAAAAGGTTTTTTTTTTCTTGTAAAATCTGATATTTGTGCTGGAAAAACACATCGATATTTTCCTCAGAAAATTGCTCTCTGTCCAAGGTACTTGATAAATAATCATTAAATCGAAAATTTCAACAACAGATGGCGCTACAAACTGAGTAATCCCAGCGTCTGCTGTTTAAAAAGTGTGAAATAATATTTTGTTTTCCTTCGTTTTTATTTAAAACTTTAACTATTTAAGGCTTCTTCACAAAATATGAAAAAAAAAAAAAAAAAAAAAAAAAACAGATACATTTGAAAGAATACGAAGCAGCCTCAAAATAAATAATTTAAAAAAAAATAAATTAATTAAAAAATCAGAAGTTAACTTCGGTGTAGCTGGTATTGCAGACATAGACTTAGTTTTATCGAATCGATGGAATCTGGAATGGGATAATTGCATTGCACTAAAAATAAACAAGTCAGTGTAAACATTGACTTCAGTTTCTCGGAATGAAATTGTAGGATTGTGTGTGAAAAAAAAATAATAAGATACAACTCTCATTTTTGCATTTGAAACGATAAATTCACATGCTTTGCATTTTCTTCCCCAATATGTAAGGAGTGGGGGGGGGGGACCTTTTTTTGCGTTTGACCAAATAAGGAATAAATAAAAAGGGCTTATTAAAACTATTGTGAGTAAAAAAAATACGCACATGATTTTTTTTCCATATTTAAATTATGTTCTCTTCACTTTATTTAAGAATAAAAAAATACATATTAATAAACACATATTCAGTCAATGTTGAACAATATGTTTTTTTTTTTTTCATTTTTCTATTTTTATCAAATATATCACTATACCAATATTGAATACCACTCGGGTTAACACTACAAGCACGTTGTGCGCCGAAAACTGATTTCTTTCATTTTTGAATAACAGATGGCGGTACCAGTCAATACTCTTTTATTTTTTTATGTCAGTCGTCGTCAAGAGTGTCACAATACACAAAAGCAATTGATTGCAAATTTTTCTTTACTATTTCTTCTTACCTTGTTTCATTCACTTTTCGTTTTTTAAAATTTGTGTATTAAATGTCATAGATTGTATATTGTCGGCACTTCACACACACTTGTTCAACACATAGGTTTTCTGACACACAGAAAAACAAATGCTTTTAGGATCTGCGTAGCCTTCACAATGCTTCCAGGTTAGGTTTGAACCAACTATAGAATTGATAGGATATGATGTTTCAATTAAAAATATGATGGGTGAAATGAATTTTCAATTGCGATTTCTTCTCCGTGTCCTTTTCTTTTCTTCTTTTTTTTTTTTTTCAAGATCAATAACTGAAATGACAACAGCTTTTTTCTATGTTTTCCTCTCCTAAAATATCCTTTATTCTCTTGGTAAGAAATAACTTTTTTTTATTGAATTTTCTAAGTAATCAGTAAGAAAATTAACTAAGACATTTTTTCTCCTTAAATAATGTCGAATGTAATTTTGTGTCGAATAAAACCTTAGGTATACTCCCAATTGGCGATTGACCGCTCTAGTAGTCTTGTTATTTTACAAACGGTGCCACTCAAATGACATATGAAGAGAAATTATGTTCAGTTTCTCCATCCATTGAGCAACTAGAAAACTAGTGCGGTAGATTGCCTATTCGGAGGATACCAAATATTGTGAAGTATGTCATCTTGATTTTGTCAATCATAATCTGCATGCTGCAATTATTACTTTAATCCAGGGCTTCTAACTGGAACTGAATCGAAAGCAGCAAAAAAACATTATTTTGGTCGGAACGGAAACTGGCACTGAACCGAAAAAATAAATAAACATCGGTTTATTTCCGTTCGATATATCTTCAGTCATTTTGTTACTGTAACCAACTTTATTTTCTTTATTTAATTTCAACCATATAAATATCCTCATTACATGAACACTGCAGCGTTAATGACAGAGTTATATTTCTACTGCTAATTAGAATGTACTTTATATAAAATTATTCTTCGGGCACTGAACCGAAAACCGTTATTTTAGTTGGAATAAAAACTGGAACTAAAACGAAAAAAAGAAAAAAAAAATCGGTTTATTTCGGTTTGTATATTTTCAGTCAGTTTGTTACTGTAACCGATTCATCATCAAAATTTTATTTAATTCTTTCCATAAAAACTTTGTCGTTATATGTACATTAGTACATTTACGATAAAATTATTCATTCGGGACCAAACCAAAAACCGTTATTTTTGGTGGAAAGAAAACCGCATCTGAATCGATATATATTTGTTAAACTGAACCGAATCGAAAGCGGGAAAGAAAAAAAATACGGTTCGAATTCTTGCTTTTATCTTTTTATAGTATGTCAAAGTTAAGGGGCCGTTCATTAAATACGTAAGGGTGCCGAGGGAGAGGGTGTTGGAAAAATCTCTACATACCCTTACTTGGGGGGGGGGGGGGGGAGAGTACAAACCCGTTCTTACATAATATTTTCCAAGTTGATATTTTATAGTTGAAATCGCGCGGTAAAGTGGTTTGACAGGGATTATATTTCATTTGCGTCTGGAAGGTAAAAAACGTATTAAGTTGAGCTGTTTTTTATTTGTTTTTCAAAGAATAAATAGTGTAAAATATAATAAAAAGAATAGCACTATGTATGACATATTTTATTTTTAATTAGTATTGCATCATATACAAAAAAAAAAAGTCCAGAAAAAAACATTCAGTCTAAATTCCAACTTTTTAGTAGATATTTATTCACACAAAAAGATTTTATTATATATATTTATTTAATTTCGATTACAGTGATGTGAGATTCGTAATTTCATTATTTTGAAAAACGAAGTGGAATCTTACGTAAGAATAGGGGGGAGGGGTTTGAAAAATCTTACGTACCCTTACATGGGGAGAGGGGGGGTCAAAAATTGCTAAAATTATGCTTACGTAAATAACGAATGGCCCCTAAGCAGCTTTTTATTGAAGTCACTACTAAACAAAAACATACCAAAAATTGTGGGAACATGACATCAGCGATAAATAAACCATCAACGTACCTGTAGTTTCGATACATTTTCTTTAATCTGTTGCCAAGATTTGAAACTTCCAGTGTCGACCTTTGTATGCGACGAAATTTCTGACATTTTTGTAAAGAGGGCATCTATGTTTTCTTTTGCTTTGATGTATTTTTGGTGGATCAACTCCTCAGACATTTCCGCACTTTTTTCCAAGGCCTCCCACTCCTCAATCAAATCTGAAATGCAAGAAAAAGTTTCATTATCACAAAAAATGCCATGTGAAATGGCAAAATATTTTACTGTGTTTGAGGCCTAACCATCTTGCAATGTTTTACCTATACAGTATTTTAACTAAACATTAACATAGTACAAGTAGAAGCTATTTACCAAATTGTTAGTGATATTTTAGTATTTTGCGGTATGCTCAAAAATACTTTTGTTGTTCTAAAAACATAACGTTTTTTAACATTTCTAATATCAACCTTGGGCCTTACTGATGTTCAGTGCACTATTTATTTATTGAATACTAGTGGTACACGCACGGCTTTGCCCGTAGTAGGAAATTAAAAGGTCTTTTGGTTCGCCTGTATATTTACAAATAATGTATGGTGAATTTCTCGCCAATTGGCATGCTCATGTTAAGGTTCCACGTTATGATAACTTGGTAATTTACTCGTCCATCTTATGATAATTTTGCTCGGGAAAATATTCTTAAAATTGGAATATAAAAAGACAAAATCGAATTTTCGAAAAATCGCTTCGAAGCTTACACCCTCATGCTACAAACAAACTTTCCGCCAAATTTCATGAAAATCGGCCGAACGGTCTAGGCGCTGTGCGCGCCACAGAGATCCAGACATACAGACATCCAGAGAGACTTTCAGCTTTATTATTAGTAAAGATTAAAATTGCAATGCACAACAATTTAACAATTTAAATGAGTAGTAAAATTTATTAAGTGAATGATATTTGGTATATTGCATTAATTCTTTTTATTAATCATTCACTAATTTATTCATTTTTATTTATCCAGGCTTAAATTATTACATTTATTTATTTATTTATGAATTCATTCATTCCAAGAAAAATATTTTTAAAAATAAAAGAGAAAATATTTCATTTGATATTTATTTTAACAATCACTTTGCCCCAGGCATGCAGCAATTCCACTTTTGTATGAAGGTACATATTTACTGCCTGGAAATGAAAAAATGCCATTGCAATAAAAGATCCTTTTTAAAATACATTTTTATTTTTCAATGTACCCTAATTTTCAAAATAAATTTACAATTTATACATTTTGATCAATATAATTTATCTAAACTTTTTCACTTTGCCCCCATTTGCCAACAATTAAGAAAAAAGAATAAAATACATTCAGTTTTATAGTTCTATTGGACACACAATGAATAAGTATGCATGTTCAAAAACTAGAATAAAACTGAAATTTGCTCGATATTGTATGCTGATAAGTACATAAACGGAAATTAAACCCGATTTCCTTTATACAAGAACATAAAATTAAAAAAAAAAAAAATTCTTGTACACCATTAAATAAAAGTTACCTACACTCTGCAATATATTTTGTTTTCCATTGCATCAGTGGCGCACTAAGGATTTTTTCCTGGGAGAGGCTAGATTTTTTTTAAGGAACTCTGATACGTGAATAGAGAGACAAATTCAGTGTTTTGTCAACCTTTCGCAGATTTATGTAGATTTTTTTTTCTTTAATTTCGTATTATTAAAGTTTTATATTTTAATTATACCAACTTCATAAAATGTCAGGGAAGAATAAAATTGCGCTCCCCTGTCCTCACTGCGTTCTCTCTCTACCTATCGAACCACAAAATCAATTTAAATTTGTAGGTCATAAAATACACACATCAACTTATTTATGCTCAAATTATGAAAAAAACATAGAACAAAAAAAGCTGCAAATAATATTTCCTTTTTAAAGAAAGAGGTTGACTCCTTTATGGAGAGAAAAGTCGATTGTTTGGAAAGAGTTCTACAGCAACCGTATTTTAAGAAAAGTTCTTTTCAAATATTTTGTTAAATTCCCAAATAATTAAAGGCCAAAAGACGCAATTTTATGCCTTCATTTTTAGTCTGGTCAAGGAGGTTATGGCCATTTTTGAATTACATAAAATCTCTGCATGGGCGCCCACATTCAAAAATTTAAGGAGGGAGTGGGGGCTCAGATATTTTCCTCGTAGTTTAGCAGGATATTTTCCCCACAGAAACCGATTTCAGTACAGATTAGAGTTATTGAAATTTGACATTTTTAATAACTTATTCATTAATGGCTGTCGAAGAAGCGTTTATAAATTTTTACGAAGAAAAAGTATTGAAAGCAAGGAAGTCCTAATTTCAAAGGGGGGAAAGAGCTTGAGCCCCCACTTGCCCCCCTATATGGGCGTCCTTGAATCTCTGGGAGGGGCTTAAGCCACTTAGCCCCCTCCATGGGTGCGCCAGTGCATTGCATATTACGTCACAACTGACAAAGCGTTATTCTAAGTTTGAGAAACAAAAATAAGCGCAATACTTTCATACATTGCACAAATTACATCAAATGTTTAATGAAACATTAAAAAAACCTTTGTACTACAAAAAGATAAATTTTCACAACATTATGAACGAACAACATTCCATTTTGGTGGCGCCATCTATCAAGGCTGAATAAAACAAACACTCAATTCCGTAGCCACCAGGGCCGGATTAGCCATAGAGCAGAAGTAGCAAATGCGCTTCAGCCCCGTGCTTTTGGAACCCCCCGAGCCATGTAAAAAAAATGTAAAAGAAAAATAAATTCCGTTGAGATTTCTTTCTTTTCTTGCTGTTTCATCCCCCCCCCCCGGATCCAGTTTTTTCTTCAAAAATTACTTTCAGATAAATTTAAAATCATTATTTTTCTCCTTAAGAGTTTAGGCTTGTAATGTATACCGGATAAAATTATCTTGACCATTATTATCGACTGTGGTTGGGAGGGGCTTCCTGTGCCCCTTAGAGACGAGAAGAAAATTCAAAATAACGATAACGTAAATAAGATTGAGAATAATTTAGAGTCAAACTCATCTAACTCTATGAGTGTGCATTTACCCTTATATAGGTCTGCGGAAACCCTTGCAAGAATTGACCTTTAAGTGTGGGCTTTGACTTTATTGTCAACTAGTGATACCCGCACGGCTTTGCCCGTAATAGAAAAATTAAAAGGTCTTTTGGTTCGCCTGTATATTTACAAGTAATGTATGGTGAATTTTCTCGCCAATTGGCTTGTGCCCATGTTACGGTTCCACGTTATGATAATTTCGTAATTTACTCGTCCATCTTATGATATTTTTGTTCTTTAAATTGGAATAGAAAAAAAAAAATACATCGAATTTTCGAAAAACCGCTTCGGTGCACACCCCCATGCTACAAACTAACTTTGTGCCAAATTTCATGAAAATCGGCCGAACGGACTAGGCGCTATGCGCGTCACGGAGATCCAGACATCCAGACATCCTACAGACATCCAGACATCCTCCGGACGGGGAGACTTTCAGTTTTATTATTAGTAAAGAAGGTCATTCTAAGACATTTAGGAATCGGATGCAAAAAGTTTAGACCAACTTTTGAAAGAAGTTTCGTTAATTACATTTCAGCTAAAACCAGTGCCATATTTACAGGTTTGGATGGCTTGTCACAATGCATTTTTTGGGGGGGGCCCTTCATAGCGTACCAATGGGGTCTGGCGCCCCTGGCGAACTTAAGAAATCACGCCCCACCCCTAGCGTCGCCCCGAGGGGAATTCAAGGAGGTCACTGTGACCTCCCATTTTTTGGGGGGGGGGGGAGGAGAACATTTGACTAATGTATTCGACAAATCAGGAGTCAGTATTACTACTTTAACATTCTTATTTTCTTCTTTTTAAATGTTTACAATGATGCCCAATGTTCCTTCGCAGTAGATGTTATCTAAGTATGTGTGTGCATCTTCAAATTTTATCATTCGGCAAAATTGGGATTTCATTCGGCAAATTGAGAATTTTCCCCTTCCCAAAAACGTTAGTTCTCCCCCACGATTTCACATGAATTCATCAAAACCAATAATATTTGCAGCATGTTAATAAATAAAAATAATGTACGTTCCAAAAACCAAACCAAACGAGAATAAACATTCTTCAGTTCCGTTTATAGCAGTGTAGTAATTATTTTATTCAAAACAGGTTTAACTTTTAATCGAATTTGTTTCAAACCACTTGGGGAATGTACATAATTTACACAGTTACGAAAAGAAAGAAAGAAACCTTTAAAAAAATTAAATAAAAATCCAAGCATTTAAAAAGTTCTATTATAATTAGGAAAGCAAAGAAAATTAAAAAAAAAAAAAAAATCATTGCTAGTCTGAAATTGACTAAAAAACACGACCATTTACATACAGGCAAAATTAAAGTGATGGAATGTTGAGCAAAGTGAAATGATGAAATATTTATTCTGTTTTTCAGCACCACCTATCTGGCAGGGTTGGCAAAAACCCGGGTTTTTTTTAAAAAAGCCCATGGACCCAGGGTTTTTTGGGTTTTTTAAATAAAACCCAAAAAAACCCAACTAAAGCTGGTTTTTTTTAAAAGAAATGTGGTTTTTTTTTGTCTTTTTTTAGGGAAAATGTGGGGTACTTGTAGCATATTGTAGCGTAAGTATATGGACAAAGAACAAAAATGTCTTTGGGTAAAAAAAGCTGGAAAATTCAGCATTTTCTGAAGAAAAGTAAAAAAGACTACAAAGATTTCAGATTTTTTAGTTTCCATGATTAACAACAGTTAAGGCAAAGTTACTTCTCGAGTGATAAATCTATTGTTTGTTTGTTCGCTTTTAATTACTACTTTTTTTTTGCATTTTACTTTATTGTATTTCATTTTATTATGCAAAACTACTATAGAACCTCACGTAGTTTAAATCCCTTTTTACTGAATTCCAGCTTAATCAAGACATTTCTTTGAATTTTATGTTGCCCGTTTTTCTATTTCTATGTACAGAGTAAGAAATATTAAACTTTTTCATAAGATAATGAAAATACTGTATATCCTATTCTGTTTTCTGTCCGACCGTTTGTAAAACCTGTTAATTTCTAAAAAATATACCTTGTTTATTCGAGATTTGCGACGTGTTGGTTTGCAGAAAATAATTCACATGAAAGCTTTTTAGCTTTTAGCTCGAGTAGGTACAATCTATAAATATTGAGAAAATCAGATGTGACAGGATTTAGTCAAGATAATCTGAGTTATTTTTGACCAGTTAAAGAAAAAAGTTTAATATAATTATTTAAAATATTTGAAGTATTTTTTTAATGCCGTTAAGAGTTAAGAAATGCTATTAAAGTTCAAAATTCATTTTTATGTCCATTGTCTGTGGTGAAGAACAATTAAAAAAGGAGTTTAAATTTTAAAAGTATTTAAATTAATTAATTTTTAAAAAAAATTCTCAGAAAATTTTAAAAAACCCAAAAGTGGGCAAAATAATGGGTTTTTTAAATGGGTTTTTTCAAAAAAACCCATTGGGTCCAACCCAATTGGGTCCCATCCGGCCAACCCTGCTATCTGGTAATACTTTAACCATGTACTACCATCCGGGATATACTATTATAGTGAGGTCTATTATAGTGAGGAAAAAGCTATCTCTGAAGATCAAAGCATATGATAATACAAAAATGATTTTCAAAAAATGATACTAATTTTGTAATATTTTGCAGTTAGTCAAAAATTATTTCAGTTACTACAATGAAATGTCAACAATTTTACACGTTAAGTGTAATTAATTTAGAAGCTAATAACAAAACTGCACTGTGAGGCGGTGACTCATCATCCCAATACTGCCTACACTGGCTTCGTAGTCGATTCTTCTATAAAAATCTGCCCTTTTTTTCCCTCCTGAAATTCTGAAAGCGATTCGGATAATCAGGGATTCGTTCAGTCTGAGTTCGAATAATTGGAGTGCTATTGCACTTCCGCTTCATCAAGGAACATTTTTTTTTTTTTGAAACCTCATTTCTTAAGAAAAGCTAAGAGCTGCGCTGTTCATTCACTGGTCGGTCTACTCTACGCGCCGAAGCGTTGAAAAATGGTTTAGTTTTTCAAACCTAAAAATAATTTATAATCTTCATATATGTAATAGTCGATTCACTGATCGAGCAACGCTCCCGACATCACCAACAATGAAATTCGCGCCATAGCATGATACTTTGATAATATTTTTTAGCAATGTTTGACATGCAGGGAAATGCTTTACTTTGAAAAGGCTGAACTCGATCCGGTAACTAAACTTTTTTACTGGTAAGACTTTCCTTTTAGGAGAATGAAGAAACGAAAAAGGGTCAACAATGAACGTTATCAACTGGAGTTTAGGCAGAATACACTGGAGTTAGAGTTATAAGTTCAACTAGCGACCTATCACCAAACAGGCAATAGCTTCGTTCAAATGAATAAGCAGTTTTCATCCATCATACTGTTTAACCACGGATTTTATGTAATTTGGCAATCGGCCAAGTTAAGACGATTCCTTTTGAATGAATATAGCAGGGGAAAAGGGAAAATAGTGATGGGATTTTGATGCATGCGTTTCATAATTTCACTTGGGCCTTATTTATTTATTGTCTTAATTGAGGTGAAAATGAGTGGAAGCAAAATGAGTATAAATGGAAACAATTAAAAAAAAATAAAATGTTTTCATTTTGTTCTGAAATGTAAAAGCATAATGGTAAGTTCTAAATTATGTTGCAAACAAAATAAACCAATTAATTTTTGAGTGAGAAGAAAGATTAAATGTAGTTTTTGTTTAAAAACTATTGCAGTGAATAAATTGCCATTTTGAAAAATTGAGTCGAAGTAATTAAGAGGCAAACGTGCACATCCATCGTAGAGAAACTACCATCTCTGAAAGATAATAGACGTGTCTATTTTCGCCTGTACACCGTATATTTGCCTTTCCATACAATCGATGGTCAGACAGTACGTTGGCGGGCGATTTTCTAGTACAAAATGAATGAAATTCAACTTACAGTGAAGGTTCTTCAGATCATCTCCAGAGAATTGACCTTCCTTCCCATCAGTCTCGATTTGGTCGCAAATATCACGCAAGCAGTTCAAATGGGTTCTGCATGTCGCTAGTAGGTGCGCCTGGAAATAAAAACACAAAAATGAGATTTTTGTTTGTGAAGAAAGAAGCAAGTGAATAATATTTTTCATAAAAAACAAAACTTCAAAATGTGCTAGCAGAACTGGGGTCCAAAAAAAAAAAAAAAAAAAACGAGCTGATGTGTGCATCACATGACTTCCTTTTACTCCAATTTAATGTCATTTCCCCATTATTGGCAATTTTAATGCGATTCAATAGTTTTCTAAATATTACCAACAGTAGCCAATTTGGAACCAAACATTTAAAAAAATCGCCAAATTTGTCGCTACGTTGGCGACAAAACTTGGCGACTAAACGACTGGCGATATATCGCCAAGTATCCACCAAATTATAACACCACTTGAGTTTGCATCGAAATTAACAATGATTTCCCCCCAAAAAAGGTGCAAAGGATCCCTTTAGAAACACCCGAATGGAACAGAAAGGGGAGACACTAGACCTCACTAGGAGTCTACGTACCAAATTTCAACTTTCTAGGACATACCGTTCTTGAGTTATGCGACATACATACGCACATACGTACATACGCACTCGCACATACATACGTATATACAGACGTCACGAGAAAACTCGTTGTAATCAACTCGGGAATCGTCAAAATGGATATTTCGGCCGTGTATACGTTCTTGGGTATATATGCACGTATGGTCGGATCGAAATAATAACTCAACAGTCATTCCGGGGTGAGCAAAACGGAAATTAAGGTCAATTTTTGGGTGAAAATTTTTTCGCGAATATAATACTTCCTTTTTTGTAAAAGGAAGTAAAGAGAGAGAGAGAGAGAAAATATGTATATATATATATATATATATATATACAACCCAAATTCAAAATAATAGAATATCAGAACTGTTTGAACAAAACTTGTCCCTGAGTCGGGAAAAATGAACGCATGCAAATTAAAAACACTAAAAATGATTTTTCATGAATGGGTAAATCAGATTAAACAAATTTTCAAATACTATTTAGCAATTTATGGGTCATTAACACATTAGAAAAAATAGATAGATTTTTTAATAATGGGTCAAAAAAATTAGAATAATCTGTTCATTCAATGTGAATTTTAAAAAGTAGCGAAAATATCTGCATACCTGTTACCCTACAGTGTGTCACAAGCATGGAGCTTGGTGCCCGAATAATTTTACGCTCGTTTAAAAGCCATTTATTGCTCAAAATGGGTCGTCAAGATGATAAAAAGAAAAAAAAACGAAGTTACATATTTTATTATTTCATAAAGTTAGAAAAAATTATCCAACTCAATTCAAATGAACGTTTTACAATCTATGGTATTTAAGATTTTAAAGGAACATAGAAGGAATGACCAACTAAAAAAGTAACCGAAGTAAACGAGGTAGAAAAATTGTAACACATGGCAGAGATGAACCTAAATTAAAGCAAATTGTAGAAAATGATCGTTGAAAAATGCTTCTTATGTTCATAAGTGTTGGACAGAATGTATTATCTTATCCACGCCAAATACGCCTGGATGGTTGCACAAACTGCAGTTGCAATTGCGGATCTACGAAGACCAAAGATAAACATGAAGCAGAAACGTGCACGACTCTCCTGGAGCAAAGAGAAGCTCAAACAGGGGCAACAAGGTTGGAAAAGTATTATATTCAGCGATAAATCTTTTTTTGAAATATCTGAGAATAAAAAAAGGTGTTCAGGTTTGACGTTTAAAAAGAAAAGCATATGAGAAATCTTGTGTAAGACGTTCTCTCCACTTTGGCACCTCCTTCTCGGTTAGTGGGTTCATGATTTTCACCCGTCATACCTTGTCGAGCGACTTACAAGTCAAATAATAATCTGTTTAAATTTGTCTAACATAATATGTCTAAGGATATTTATTGCCTCATTATCTTCCTGTAAATTTGAAATACGAATAAATTTGAAATAAAAGATGTATATAAACGCTGTTTTTTTTTTTTTTTTTTTTTTTTGCAACGTTTATTTTATGAGCAAAAATAGTGAACTTAAAAAACGTAAATGAAAATAAAATTTTGAAATTAATTGCTGAAAGCGACATTCTAACTCTACGTAGTTATTCCGTTAGAGTAAATAATTAGAGAAAACTCACGCAAAAAAATAGATAGCCTTAGCTCAGTGATTTGGCAAACATACTTCAAATTTCAGCGTCTAAAATGTCTTATTACGTGCTACATGATGTTACACTTTTTTCGGCATTTCTAACCCCCTCCTTCCTTTTTCACAAAGTGTCACACTTCACCTTACCCTCTGACCTTGTCACATGTCACGCTATTATTATAAACATATCCTCGTCAAAAAATACGTGATGTCACACTTCTATTTATCCTCTCCCTCCCCCTGTCATTAACAGTCACAATTTCGTGACCCCCTCCCTCCCCCTCTCTTCAAAGCGCAGCATAATTTGTGAACGACCTCTTGGTCAAGGGAGGACACTGTGACCACCCAAAAATTCTTTATTCGGCAAATTTTGTCTGACGATTCGGCAAATTCGGAGATAAAACTGCAATTTCTAAATGACCGAATGTCACTTTTCATTAGATGTACTCATGTGTGCAGACCCATATTTTATCATTCGGCAAATTGAGTATTTCCGCCCACACAAAAATTTAAGTTCGGAGTGCCCCTTGCTTCCTCCAAAAGTTTTCTTTTTCATTTCAAGAGCAATAATAGAGAAATAAAAATCGAATCAGAATTTTGAAATGAAATTTATAAATAGACTAAAAAGACCAGAGCTCAGCAAACGATTCAAACTGATGCTGACAAACTTACTCAGCATTAATATTTCATTCTAGGTTACTCAGACAAGGGCGTAGCGGATGCAAACAAATGCTTGTCTCTTTAAAACCCACTCTAAAACCTTATGTTCTCAAATTAGCATTCATCCCGACCTTCACTCGAACAGCAATTTGTTTTGGTTTCCTTTTCTAGCAAAGCGCCATCTACTGCCAGCCACAGATAATACTAATTGCCGCCGAGAATTGTTAATAAAACTGTAGGTTTGGAAAGCGTCCAAATTAAACAAAGCTTGTGTTGTGTGCTCGTAGCGAAGTTTTTTGACTTTTTTTTCGTCGGAAAAGTAAACTGAAAGTTCATTCAAATTGCAGCTTAACTTTAATGGAAGCGATAGTAAATTTGTAAAGTAATTTTGATTTGATAATTGAGGGAGGCAGTGAGAAAAAGGGGTTCCTAGAACGTAAAGTTTTGGGAGGGCGGAAAGTAACAATTTGCCAAACGGAACTCGTAATTTTGTCGAATTATTAAATACGGGTATGTACACTTAAGTACATGTAATGAAAAGGAACTTTCGGGCATTTAAAAAAATTCCAATTTTGTCATTATGTCTCCAGATTTGCCGAATCGTCAGATAAAATGTACCGAATGAGGAATCTTGTGGGAGGTCACGGTGACCTCCTGAAACATCCCATCTAAGTGCCTCCGGTGAGAAACAAAGTGGTGTAAGTGGACTTCTTTGTTTTGAGTAAAATGCGCGAAGTCCGAACCCTAAGTAGGATTTCATCAAAAATCCTTAATTAAATCATGCTGTACAACAGCACTGAACAGACGTACGAGTACCACCTTTTAACTTTAAACCAGGGGTTTCCAAACTTTTCCAATTTGCGGCACCCTTTGAAGAGTTGGAAATTTCTCACGGTACCTTAGTCCATCTATATTATGCATGTACAGTGTCCCCTGGAAAAGACTAAATGTTTTCAAAAATTTAAAACAGGAAAATGGTTAATGATGAAAAAATATTTTTTGCAGAAAATTCATGTGGTGGGCCTAAGTTTCGTCCCCCAGAGTTCCAAATCTTAGTTCAAAACCTTCTCAATAGATGGCGCTGCATATAGGAAGCCTCTAAGACAAAAAATAATTATTGAAATTCACCGATTTTTCCTCCGATTACGACATGTGTTTGCAGCCGGCGGCAGGTATTTTGACAATATTGTTGCGTAATTTTTTTTATTAAAAACTTTTTTCGAAAAACTATGATGTAATTTTCTGTCTTTCTTTGATTTACGGTCTTACAATCTGCAGCGCCATCTATTGAAAAATTCTTGAACTAAATTTTGGAACCTTGGGAGACGAATCTTACGGCCCACCACATGAATTTTCTGCAAAAATTATTATTTTTTTTACCATTAACATTTTATTGTCATAAATTTTTGAAAACAGTCAGTCTTTTTCAGGACACCCTGTACATTGCTACCGTGAGCACTTCGCGGCACCCACTTTGAAAACCTCTACCTTAAACAGTGAAGAGTTAATTTCACCATTTTTTAGCTACATTTCTCTAATTTTAATTTTCACACTTCCACCCCTTTGTTTCTAGTGCTTCAATTTATGTTACATCTTTACTAACTGTGTGAAAGGCACAGAGATATTGATTTGTAATCGGAAAAAGGTAATTCGGAACTTTTGTTTAAAATCACTCATACTACAAACAACGCACACACACACACACACAAAGAAGAGAAAAAAAGAAAGAAAAGATGAATTTTTAGAAACCAAGAGCTAATTTTAGGTGCCAAACAAACAATTTGTCACCTGAAAACCATACGATAGCGAAAAAATGAAAAAAATCTGAATAAATAGCAATTGGAAGAGCATAATAAAGCATGTTTCTGGACGCATAAATCATTTGCTCTCGTGTCCTCGTTATTGAAATATGAGGTCGAAAATTCAGCCGAAAAATTCCTAAAATCAAGGAAGAAAATATAAGATCGAGTTCCTATAATTCCCAAGAGAAGAAGTAAATCCAAGATCGAGTTCATATAATAAACAAGATCGAGGAAGAATACCCAAGATCGAGTTCATATAATTTCCAAGATCGAAGAAGAATACCCAAGATCGAGTTCAAATAATTCCCAAGAGGGAGGAAGAAAATCTAAGATCGAGTTCATATAATTCCCAAGATCGATGTAAGAGAAAACCCAAGTTCGTGAAAATAATAATTCTTATTAAAGTTTTTGCTATTGTAGTTAGTCAGTTATTAGTCTAAAAATAATAAAATTAAAAATAGTGATAACAATTGCTAAAATTGATCTCCCATTAATTATCGCTTTGGAACAAGTTCTTAGAAAACGGTGTAAAAATCGTGTAGGTGTCTTTTGTATAACACGGTTAATTCGTTCCGTGTAGTTTCGAAACCGTGTTATGCGAGAGTTTTTTAAAAATAACATTTTTACTTATTTTTGACACTAATTATGTATATGGATGAGAAAAATCAGGTTAAGATGTATCGTGTTATATCGAAACCGTGTTCTGTGTCAGTATATCTAAACCGTGTTATATCAGATTTAAAAATAATGTAAATCAAGGGATGTGTACCGTGTTATATAGAACCCAAGTTTCATAAAACAAAGTAAAAACGAATTAGAGTTATTAACCACTAGTGGTACCCGCACGGCTTTGCCCGTAATAGAAAATTAAAAGGTCTTTTGGTTCGCCTGTATATTTACAAATTTTGTATGGTGAATTTTCTCGCCAATTGGCTTGTACCCATGTTACGGTTCCACGTTATGATAATTTCGTAATTTACTCGTCCATCTTATAATATTTTTGTTCTTAAAATTGGATTGGAAAAAGAACCACATCGAATTTTTGAAAAATCGCTTCGAGGTGCACACCCCCATGGTACAAACTAACTTTGTGCCAAATTTCATGAAAATCGACCGAACGGTCTAGGCGCTATGCGCGTCACAGGGATCCTGACAGACAGAGATCCCGACAGACAGAGATTCGGACAGAGGGACATTCAGCTTAAGTAAAGAGTAAAGAAAAGATTAATATAATGTATTAAACAAAAATGAAATTCCATCTTTTATAAATATAACATTCGAGTTATATCAAAACGATGAAGTATCTAATTCAAGTTTCGTACCGTGTAGTATCGAAACCGTGTTATAACATTAGAAAATTTGGTACCGTGTAATATCGAAACCGAGTTGTAGAAGTACCGTATTATACGAGGGACGCCTGTACTGCAAAAAGAAAAAAAGTCTTATTGATGTATTGACTTGATCAGAAAACAAATTGGACAGGTGCATTTCTAAATATCGGTGGGCTGTCATTAACTTTCGAGCGATAATGTATTCAGGAGTTTCAACACTTCCCGCATGTTAAGTTAGTTCTGAGACTAGAAAACAGGAAAACAACCAGCACTGAAGCCTTTCCTTGTAACTTCAAGGAAATACCCGACATATTTCATAAATTTGCTTTTCTGATGAAAAGTATTTCTAAAATTTACCTCAACATTAAACATTAAATATGACAGTTATTGTATAAATGAACCATTGGTATTACTCATAGATGGAGATGATTAACCTTACCAGACAGGGATATATATAATTAACCAACAATACTCAATGCAGTTATCAATGATCGTCAGTAAGGGGGGGGGGACGTAATTTGTAGGGGGATACAAAAGTAATTAGTACTGCTGCATCATTTAAAATGAATGCTGGTACAAATTCATTTCTTTTTTCATACGCAATGTCAGAGCATGGGTTTTGATAACCAGAAAAAAATCATACAAGTGTCCCTAACAGACAGTGCCCCTAAGGGAAGTTCACCCTGTAGACACGTAATGTTAAATTGATAAACTTTATGAAACTTTTTCTCAAAAAATTTAACGATAAGAAAATTTATAATTATCAGTTTTCAAGAAATGTCTAAAAGTCAACTGAAGTAAAATTTTAAGGCTTTTTTTTATAAACTATTAAATTTAAATCAATAGTAACTTTTTAAATGGGGGGGGGGGACACCGTATTTGACCATAAAAACAGATGTTTAGGAAACATTGTGAGCTCTAAAGCAACAATATCACTCCAGTATTATTATGAACTTATAAATGAATTGCGATGAAAAATTCAAAGTAGCAAATAAATTGATTTTCTAGAAAAATGAAGGTCGGTTTTTAAAATTGACGTTTTCAGAAAAACACAATTGAAAGTAGTTTTTAATAAATTCCTGCTCCATTAATACTTGAACTGATTTACTTTTAATCAACATAGATGCATAAATTTCGTGTCGCTTGAAAGCTCGATTTGAACATTTTGAATTTCTTTAAACTGAAAATGTATTTTTCTTTAAGGTTTTAGGGTACCAACTCCCTTTAAAAACAATAAAAAACAATGTTTGAAACTTAAAAAAACCTTACAATTTAAAACACACACACACACAAACACAATCTAAACACTGAGATTAAAGTACTGAGGAAAAAGTAAGAAATAAATAACTTTGAGACACGTGAAAATAATAAGAATCAATTGAGGCAGTGAGAAGCAAAGGGATGTAAGTGGCAAAACGAAAAAATGTGGAGATAACCAGTACACATGGTAGGTGATCCTCTCCTCTGTTTTGGAGCAAGAGATGATACTAGTAGCCCTGGTAGTTGTTGCTATACAGCATGATTTAGAAAAAAATTTCAGTGAAAGCCTACCTAGGATGTTATCTTTAAACGCGTTTTGCTCAGAACTTGAAAATATCCACTTACATCCCTTTGCTTCTCATTGCCTCAATTGTACTTTAATTCATAACTGGATTCCGAAAAAATTGCAAAATCTTAGAAGCAAGGTCATTTATTTGGCAATAGACATGATTTCTCCTAGTTTATAAGGAAAATTCAACGAGATAATAATGAAAATTCAGTGCATAATATGGCTTCTGAAAGATTCATCTTTGGGAAGGACTAGTTATTAAGACTTTTTACTTTTTAAGAGATTTTTCGAACCCTGTTCGTAACTTTAAATAATAAAATTAGAAAACAATTTTATGAAAATTTCATTTAAAGCAATGATAATTACTGCAAAGGACACGCTAATGAGAATATCTACCACTGATTCAAGACTCAATGTAATCGAAGAGAAAGAAAAGAAATTTATAAAAATGTTAAAAATAAAATCTTTACGATATTTACAGAAGTACTAGGGGGCTGCGCTTCCTGCTCACCAACCAAAACATGTGATGTCACACACTTTTTGATATCCCCTCCCTCCCTCTTGTCACAAAAAACTCTCAAAATTTCATAAACCCGCTCAACCCTTAAAGTGTGACATGCTTTGTGGAAGACCCATCATAAGAAAGATGGAAACAAATACTTCAAAATGTCAGACATTCTTGTAATAATTATTTATAGATTCGTATCTTAATAAAAGGAAAAACAGAAAACACACCAAAGAACGTTGTATTTCTATTAATGAAAGTCACAACATACCAATTCGAAATTCCAAATAACGGGATAGCTGGCAACAGCTTCATTTCAAGTCGCTAAATCCATCCCCACACCGAAAGCTACGCAAAAGTTCCGAAACAAGCATTGAAGACCACATTACAACAAACATGAAATATTACGATAACAAAACGTGAAATTGGCTGTAGTGGGTTAACTTAAGCCATGACGTAACGCAAAGGCAGGTGGGCGGCCAGAACTGGTTAAGAGGCGAATATAACTCTTTTTCGAATCGCGTAGTCTTCTATTTGAGTTGCCTTTTACTACCTGACACTATTTCATGTTAAATGACAGCTGAGCCCGAATGGCAGTTCAAAGCCTCGGTGACATTCGACCGCGGTTTTAAAGAATGTGACCTTCACAAGAACTTGAATTACACGGAAATAGGGGATTCATGGAGTGATGGGCAGCTTTATAAATAAAATGGCTGACCAGCTCAATTTTGTTCACTAACCTTGAATTGTATCTTTTAAGCTCATTAGCAGCTTTTTATTAACACGTCTTTCGACTGTAAATATCAGGAAAGATTATACTTCGTTATGAAAATAAAAACAAGTAGAGTCAGTTGGGGCGAAAAAAAACATGGACAGGGCCCACCCGAACTTAAATTTTTGGGAGGGCGGAAATTCTCAATTCGCCGAATGGAACTCCAAATTTTACCGAACAATAATAATTCTGCCGAAGGGACCAGCAAATTTCGCCGAATGATGATAATTCTACAGAAGGGACCAGTAAATTTCGCCGAATGATGTTAATTCTGCCGAATAGACCAGCAAATTTCGCAGAATGATAATAATTCTGCCGAATGGACCAGCAAATTTCACCGAATGATGATATTTCTGCCGAATGGACAAGCAAATTTCACCAGATGATGATAATTCTGCCGAATAGACCAAAAAATTTCGCCGAATGATGATAATTCTGCTGAATGGAATAGCAAATTTGGCCGAATAATGATAATTCTGCCGAATGGAACTCCAAATTTTGCCAATCGGAACTCTAAATTTGGCCGTATAATGATAATTTTGCCGAATAGAACTCCAAATTCTGCCTAAGCATATTAATTTTGGCGAATCATCAAACAAAATTTGCCGAATAAGGACAATTTTGGAAAGTCACAGTGATTTTCTGTGACCCCCGGTTATCTACTTACATCAGTCTCAGGGGGATATAAATGGGGGAATTCCAATTTCCCCCATTGTCTCTGGGTAAAAAGAAACATGACTTTATTCGCTAACGAACAGTCACGAAATCAAATTTATCATACCCAGTTACTCTCTGAGAGTGTGGTCTTCGACACAATGCACAACATTTTATACATCAATTCATTTTGCAGAAATGGAAGGATCTAAATTCGAAGCATTGAAATTCTTTTTCCTTTTATCCCAACTGACCCTTTAAAAAAAAAAAAAAAAAAAAAAAAAAACTTTTAAAAATGCCTTTTACATTGATGACGTGAATCTAGGGAAACTTCGAAAACTTACTTTATTTGAAAAGCTACGAAAGCCGAAAATCCACAAATCTATTTTTGCTTAGTTTCAGGATGAAATGAATTTGTTTACCTTATCAACAAATTTAACTTTATTAACCATTTTTGATTTCGAGGGCTATTAAAAATTCTATCCCACCCATCATCAACAGAGCAAGGGTGGGGTTTTTCAAAATTGTGCATTCTATTTTTTAAAATACTAAAAGAAAAAAAAAACGAACTAAAATGCCCAACTTTTTTTTTATATATATATAAACGGAAAAAAATACAATATTTAACGTTTCTGGAATAACTGAAAGAAAATATTCGCAAAATTCAAAACACGAAACAATATTTTTTCACGATTAATAATTCTTAATCCAAGATCTTCAGAAAAAAAATGAGCAGCATGCTGTTAAAATATTTTGGATATTTTATCGCTTACAAACTAAATTTCGCAAGCGAAAGAAACGGTATTTTGAGCGAATCGAATTGAAAAGTACAAAATATTCCAAACAATTCATCTCCAACGCTTCGTTTAGTTTTGCAGTCAGGCTTGCTCGTTAGAAACAATTACCATCAATCTGAATTCCTACAGCTTCCCCCACAAATGTTCGGCGCAATTCGAAAGCAATTACAGAATGTTTGTTTTCAAAGCATCTGTCGCGTGGCACGATGCTACGAAGTTTTGAGACACAACTTATTTGTAGTTTTAGGAGAATTCAATTAGAACTGTATATTTTAAAAGCAAAATGGCAATCACTAGGGCTTAATTTGACTGGGAGCTCAGCTCCTACATTTCTTTTCAGTTTTATGTATACACTAGTGGCACTCGCACGGCTTTGCCTGTAGTAGAAAATTAAAAGGCCTTTTGGTTCGCCTGTGTATTTACAAACAATGTATGAGGAATTTCTCGCAAGTTGGCTTGCCCATGTTACGGTTCCACGTTATGATAACTTGATAATTTACTCGTCCATCTTATGATAATTTTGCTCCGCAAAATGTTCTTAAAATTGGAATAAAAAAGGAAAACAGTCGAATTTTTGAAAAATCGCTTCGAGGTGCACACCCCCATGCTACAAACTAACTTCGTGTCAAATTTCATGAAAATTAGCCGAACGGTCTAGGCTCTATGCGAGTCACAGAGATCCTGACAGACAGAGAGACTTTCAGCTTTATTATCAGTAAAAAGATTTTTATATATGAGCGTTGCCCTTTACGAGTGAAATTAGGGCTCCAGCGCTTCTTTTGCTATAAATTAAGCCCCTATCACCTTGATAATGTCGCTAAATGTAAAATAATTTAATATTAAGAAATTTTTTAATGAGCACATGAAGTTATTTGGTGTTTCTTGTAGCACTAACACAGCAAGAATATTTTTTCCTGGAAAAACTCTGGGAGAAAAGACAGGGTTAAATTTTTGGAAGGGTAAAAACTCTCAATTTTTCAAGTGGAACTCCAAATTTTGCTGATTGATAATATTTTGGGCTAATCATGCCAAATGATGATAAAACATGCCAAATGGTGATAATTTTGCTGAATGGAACTCCAAATTTTGCTGAATCGTGAGATAAGACTTGACAAATAATGATAATTTTGGCGAATAAAACTCCAAATTTTGTCGAATGATGGTAATTTGGCCTAATTGTCAGACAAAAGATGATATTTTTGGCGAATAAAAATCTTAACTTTTGCCGAATCGTCAGATAAAATTTTCCGAATGATGATAATTTTACCGAATCGTCAAACAAAATTAGCAGAATAAGGAAATTTTTGGAAGATCACAGTGACCTCGAATCGGGCAAACTCAAAAGTAATAAGTTTTTTTTTAAATTAAGTAATAAATAATAAATAGGGTCAAGTGGTGTAACGACACTTGTGGGTATACCTACGTCTTTTCCCTTCCTACTAGTGATGCGACACCGAGATCGATGTTTTCAAAATATCGATGTTTTTACCTTTGATGTTCGAGGGTCGATATTTTTTTCTGAGATCGATTTTTTGTTTTGGATGCTTTTTGAATGTCGATGTTTTATAATTAAAAAATATCCTTAAAAATGTGAATATGTTGTTTGCAGTATACATTCATGATACACATTTCCAACACACAAACTTCAAGTTCTCTGCGAATACCTAATTTTTCTGATATTTCAGAAGGATATAGAACTGTGGGATGAAACGAAGGTATGACAACGATGTGGAGAATGGATAAAAGCAATAAATAAATAAATAAATAAAATAAAAAGAATGAGGATAAAATAAATAGAGAGAAAAACAATGATACAAAAAATACAAGGATTTAAAATTCATTTTGCATATTATGGAACAAAATACCGAAATGTCAAAAATTGCGAAAAGTATATTGATGAACCGAGCAAAAATTTGAAGAAAATATTCTAAATTCTAAGTCACCTAAAAAGTTCTAGTTTAATTAATAAATAAATAACTAAATAAAAAAACAAAACACTTTTTAACAAGGACATTACGCACAATGTTGGCAAAGTTTAAGTTAACAAGCTGGTAGAATTGAACATTATTAAATTAGAGCATATCATCGCCCAAAAATATAACTTTTTAACTAACATCGGAGCCGTACCCTAAACTTCATAAACAAAAGTGATCTTTACATGAAAAAAAATTTTTTTTCATAGTAATAAAATGTATAACAAAAAAAGGAAAATAACAGCGATATCAGAAAAAATTAATTGTTAAAGTTTTAAAATATTAAATAAAAAATGCGGCAAATTTTTTCTACACTAAGAAAAAAAGAGGAGGAGGAAATATACTACAAAACCCATTCAACAATTAGCAGAGAAGTTCAGGATTACGCTGCAAAAATAACTTTGACGTAAGTGCTGATGCGTTATCCAAGGGCTTATTTATTTAGACCACGTGTTCAAGTCGAAGAAAGTGCCAAGAGATAAAATCGGCTACTTTGATGACACCATTTACGTCTATTGATTCTCCCCTCCTCTCCTCCTACTGGATCAGTTGAAAAAAATATTCTCTACTACTTGCCATGTGTTTCGATCACAAATAGAATCAAAATTTAATTCAGAAAAAGACTCATGCAAAATATACATTCGAAATTTTTTCTTTGACATCGTAAAAGCGTTTTTGAGGCACATAATTTTAGTTTAGATTAGATAAGTTTTAGATCAGTTTTTTACTTAGAAAAACAAAACAAAAAACTAATCTGAGACTCACTTTAGGCGAAAGACGTTCGATCATATGTTTGCGACATGTTGAGGGGAAGTGCAGCTTTAATGATGACATTCGAAAATATTACGCAATTTACAACCATTAATTATTGACTTAGCAGGTGGCGCCATCTCATAGCTTTATTGCAAAACAAAATCCCCTGATACTTTATCAGAAAGCAAACATGCATGTCAAGCGCTTTTCTTTACCTATAACTTAGCGTCTCCACTTAGAAAAAGAAACAGGTAAAAGAAAAAAAAGATAAATCTCTTTAACATCTGTTTCAACGTTTCATGTAGCTGATTATGAAAAGGAAATACATCTTATCTTTCGTTTTAGTAGTGAAAAATTTTAATTTGCAGTTTTTGCATTAAAATAAATAAATAAAAAAACTGCTTTTCGTAATTTTTTAATAGTACTTTGCTTTTTGTAACACAAATTAATTTTGTGAACAAAGTTTAACCGTAACTCCTGTGGATTAACCCTAAACTCCAGTGGAAGACGTTCATCGTTGACCACTTTTTCATTTCATCTTCATCCTCCAAAATGAGTTTTACCAGTAACTTGAACGAAACAATTGCCTGTTTGATGATATTTAAATTGTTCAAATTTGAACCCTAACTCCAGAGGATTAACCCTAAACTCTAGTAGGTAGCGTTCATTATTGACCATTTTTTCGTTTCTTCATTCTCCTAAAATGAGTCTTGCCAGTCAAACAGTTAAGTTACCGGATCCAGTTCAGCCACGCCTAAATAAAACATTTCCCTGCGTTTTGAACATTAACTAAACATATTATCAAATTATCATGCCGTGGCGCGAGTTTCACCGTTGATGACGTCAGGAGCGTTACTCGATCATTGTCTATTATGTATATGAGGATGTAGGGGGAAAAAAAAACCTCCAACGTTCCTGCTTTCAAAACCTTGTTCCATAAAATTCCCACAACAATTACATCGTTAAATGTTCTGTATCTACAACTTTTACTTTTATACCCCAGCCTTAAAATTCCTTCTGTCTAAAACAAATCAAGAGTACAGTGTATCTTTTTCAAAATATTTTCAAATATTTTGCGGCATTTAACTTTCGCATTGAGCCTTCGTAAGGTCTTAAAAACATCTTTTGCTTTTGCTAAAGTTTGTTTTTAAAAGTCCTCCTTTAATTCCTTCTTTTTCTGTTTTTTAAAAACCTTTTGTTGTTAATTAAAAACAAACCGTTGTGAAAGCGCTTCAGGGCTTTTTTTAGTCAGAACTTAATTTGCATAGAGGTTGCCAGAAGCCCAGTTCCTGCACTTCTATTCCGATTTAGGCGAAATTTTACGGAGTATTTACGAATTAAAATGAGATGTGATAACTTTAGAGCTCCTGTACTTTTTTTTTCCAGAACTTAAGCCCTGGTTTTAGTAATGGTTTTGTTCGGTGAGAAAAAAAAGTTTCAAAAGGCAATTTAAATTTTTGGTTCATTCCCCTCGCCCCCAAATATTATTTGTTGCTTTTAGTCAGGAGCTACGATTGATAATCCTAGTATGTTAACAATGCCAATTCAACAAAACGCGATCGAGTATAAATTGGAGATTTCCCCGATCGGTTTCACATTGGGAAGATCTCCACGAATTAGAGAAGTGTTATTATAAGTTTTGTCCCATCCTCGCTCCCACAGATAAAAATGCTTGTAGTACAGTCTATAAGGAAAAACAAAACAAAACACTCTTAATTATTCGTACTAGAAAATAAATAAAGGTGACATCCGACATGGATTAAAGTCCTCTTTTAAACAGCATAAATTGCATTTTGAGAAGGGACCATATACGAAGCAAAATGAGCACAAACTCTGAATTTTCGAATGGGAACCCCTAATTTTTTTGTTGCATAAAAAAGATTCCGAAAAGGCAGCAATGGTAATAAATTTCACGACATTCCAACGAGCAGAACAAAAGGAATTATTCGAGCGACGGAAGGACGATTCAGCGACCGCCACTGCATTTAAAAATGGTACTTATAAGGTCAAAATTTACCTATCAAAGCAATCGAGTTTACTGAATGTCAATTATCTTTTCCAAAGGAAAAATTGAAGTCACTCGCCATAATACATTGACTTTAAATATAATTGTCAATTTTCCGATTTTTTTTTTAAATATATTTTTTTACTTTGCTTGAGGGTTAAAAAAAAAAATAATCTGTTCCAGATTTGAAAAAAGAAAACATTAATATTCTTCTAGCATTTTGCTGATAGCTTAATTCGAAATATAACTTTACTCACCAGCGCAGTCAGATTATACCTTCAGGAGGGTTTAAAAAGTTCTTAAATGCTGAATAAAAATTTTAACTACTGTATTAGGATCGGCAGTAATGTTGTAAAATTTTCAAATTTGTAGTTTTGAAAATTTTGTAATATAAAACGTTCATATTTTTCAAACACTTGCAATTCCACTTTGCAATTTTTGTCGCCTGTCTGGGGGGGGGGGCGTCACCCTGGGCAGACCACCCTCCTCGCCCCACCCCCGTAGTGACGCCACTGAATAATGGTAGTATGAGTATTAGTTCAGACCGTTTTCACACATACCATACACATGAGCGAAGACGAATCGACCGCACTCCAGCTTGTACTTTTTATTTTGAACACACCGAACATTTTGACCATCTCATGAACAAAACAATGGTGAAGGAAAGTAGAATTTCAGTAAAAGTGAAATTGATTGTTTTCTTCACTCAGATGTTTAGTTCTTGCTGGTTAACTTTTTAGGAAATAGCTACGATTTGACAAAGTTGATGAATTCAAAATATTGTAAAAAACAATTCGTAAAAATAAAATAAAATAAAATAAAATTACATCATTCTAGTGGAAGTATTTTTAGAAACTACCGAACAGTTTGTTCAAATCTTGAGTGTTCGAAAATAAGTTTGTAAAATCGAGCATCAACTGTATTTTATGACTAGTTTAACAACTAAGTTAAATAACTTTATAAGCAAATTTTAACCACTTACGCATTCTGCTGATGTCAAATAGGTGCCAGATGACAACGTGGCTCGTACGATTTCTAAAGTTTCACTGGTGTCTTTCAAAAGGTAGTGAAGTTCCTCAGAGTCCGAATCAGAGTCTTGATTGAGACTGGATAACCGTTGCGTCTTCGGGAATGTAAGAACCTGAAAGAAAAAAAAATATGTGAAAACAATCGGTAAAATAATAAAATCGCTTAAAATTCGTGCGTCTCCTAAAATTTTGGTAAATGTGTACAAAGGAAAAAAAAATGAAAACAATCGGTAAAATAATAAAACCGCTGAAAATTCGTGCGTTTTCCAAAACTTTCAATAAATGGAAAAAAAGGAAGAAATAAAAAAAAATAAGCGAAAACAATCGGTAAATTAATAAAACCGCTGAAAATTCGTGCGTTTTCCAAAACTTTAAATAAATGTGCACACACACACACACACAAAAGAAAGAAAGAAAGAAAGAAAAAAATGGAAAAAGAAAAAGAAGGAAAACAGTAAAAGGCGAAAGAAACGGAAATTTCTGAGAATAAATTGCAAATAAAAGGAAAAATTACTGAAATGCACCTCGACATTCATACGCGTTAAAAATTAACTTTCACTTCATTGCATTTTTCGAAGTAATAGTTACGGAAAACGTAACTAAAATATGTTTATGACTTTAATTAGAAACAAAAACTTATGCGAAATTGACGAAAAGGCTGCGTGTGGGGGGGGGGCACATTCCGGGTATTTTACTTAAAATTTATTTGCATGCTTTTTTTTTTTTCAAAAAAGCTTAGAGAGGGCAGCGTTTCGAACAGATAAACTCATTACAAAATGTACATCTAATATCTAAAAGGAGTTTCTTAGGCTACACTCTGTTCACGGAAAAGATAGGCTGAAGTAAACAAAAAGGTTTCCAGAAGACTCGCCGATATGTCACTTTTGATGTTTCTTTCTCTCTTGAATAATAATAATAAAAAAAAAAAAAAAAAAAAAACTAGGATTTGCATTCGCCGGCGCCTTGACACTAATTTGTTCTTGTCTAAGCCAAGCACGTGATTGATATCGTCAAATGGCGCAATTCTTTGTTTACATCTAGTCTAGCTTGCTCGTGATGAAGCATAGTCCAACGGTTCTTATTATTTTTTAAAGTTAATGTATCTGCACACTGATTTTTGTCATTGTCAACAGCCAGAATCCTAGATATTGACAGTTTAAGAGGAAATTTTTCTTTAGTTTTATTTATAAATTTCACATTATAATTAAAAATTAAAAGATCAGCTCCGAAAAACCTTGAGCAGCATATGAAGACATTAACACTTTAAGACTTACCACATGCAAGCTGAGTATGTCAAACAACCACTAAAGAATGACTCAAATGACGGATTAATCGGAATAAGCAAAACCTTTTGTTTCCGACAAACTTATCACAATGCATGCCCTTCAAAAATGTCTCAGAAGAAAAAGTCCTTTGACTGTTACTTAATCCGATTGACATTTAGTGACGCAATTGTAAATTTACCAATGCTTTCCATTGTGCTTACATAATACTTTTCGAAACATAACGTAGATTAAAATATAAATAAATAAATTATTCAGTGTAATATTGAATGAAAAGAAGCATAGATGTTTATTTTTCATTGTTTAAAAATATCCACAGCCTGGAGTAAAAAGAAATTATTGTTCGTCAGTTACGTATGCAGACGCGTTAATTGTTATAATTTATCAATGAACATTTAATGATTTATTGCTCAATAATGATATCATTCATTGCGAGTAATTGAATCAATTTGCTATTCTCTAGAAGGGAATTAAAGGAAGTGTTGCTGTGTCGTGCAGAATTGCCAACTGCTCCGCATTTTGTGGAGTTTCTCCTCAAAAATAGAGAAACTCCGCAGCTCCGCAAAAAAGTTCTTTTGCTCCGCATTTCCCGGCCGAACGCTTTCAAGCATGACATAGTGTTCAAAGCCGTTTTTGATTTTTATGTTAATGTTTAAAGTGATTTTTAAAGCTCAAAAACATATAACATATTTGGCAAAGTGGACTTAGTTTTTATATTAAATTTCATGCAGAATACCGTGTTGTTGTGCAAAATTTCAAAATGCTCCTCAAAATCACCACAGATGCTCCTCAAATAAATTGTTTTTCCAAGGTTGGCAACCCTGCTGTCGTGTCATAATTAATAATTGCTATGAAAATATGAAGTGCGATTGCTTCGGGAGGTTAGACTCCTTTATCAACATAGAAGACATCACAAGAAAGATTTATAGCACAAGAGAGGAAAGGGCATTGGTGGGAATCGACCCCACGACCTCCGGCATTCAAAGCGAAGCTTCTACCTCAGCGTCACAGAGGGCCGAAGAAGTATTGCATTCCAGAATAGATTTTTCACTCAAATTTCAAATTTGATTTACATTTTAATCACAAATGAATAAATTTCGACTGCTTCTTTTCTAACAAATCCAGGCGTATGGTCTACCACAATAACCATTTTGATCATCCCCGAGTGCATTATAACAAATTTCCTCGCTTTCTCGTAATTTTTGTATGCATACGTGTAAATACGCGTAACGAAAAGCACTTCGCCGTAGAGTTGATATTTCGAATGTAAGGTCTTGTATTAGGTCCAGGGCCGACAAGAGGTCATGTCAAAATTATCGGAAACAAGGGGGCGGCTCGGAATCGGATTAGAATAAATTTGGAAAGTTTTAGGGGTGGAGGCCAGGCGACCTAACTGACAAAGAAAGGCCTTGGCTCTCGGTGACCCTAATAAGGTCTTGTTTTCGGTTGCAGTTGGATGATCCAAAAGTGTACCATGTTCGTTTTCTATAGCAAAAGAATCTTAATTTCAATGTAAACTCAAATAACATTATAAAATTGACTGCACATAAAATTAAATGCCAGATAGAGGCTCAATTTGGCGATATTGGCAATATTTAGTGAGGTTCTTTTCGGGTTTGTGGTAAGCAGTTTCGATATTTCTATGATGAATTTCTGTAACACTATTTTTCCTATAAGATAATTAGTCTGTAAGATAATTAGCCAGCTGAAGAAATTAATATATTTAAAACTATTAAACAAAGGTAGATACAAAGGATGGAGCTACCGACCCTGCTTTGAGGGACTCTATATTAGTAATTTTTTTTGATACTGAAGTCCGAAATTCGGTCATTATAGACGATCTTTGATTTTGTTAAAGTTAAGGGATCACAGTACCTTCAAGACAGTTTTTTTTAGTTTAAATAAATATTGTTTTTCTTTCAAACCATAAAGTGCACACTTACTTCACAATCAATAATTTACTTTCAAATTTTTAAAAAATTGGCAACTTTTTTAAAAATTCAAAAACTGTAGGAAAATTTCAATTTTTTAAAAACCCTTAAGGGTTTTTTGTTTTTGAGCTTAAAAAAAATCTTAAAAGATCACAATAATCATTTCTGAAAATCTGTGCATTCATTTGCTTATATATTTATTAGAAAACTTTCTGTGATTAATTATGTAAAAAATCGTATTTTTTTTTTTAAACAAAACTGTTTTTGTAGGTATAACATGCTCTAAACACTTGTGTATTTTTATAAAAATGCTTATCCAATGCACATTTCTGTTAAATATATTATGCTGACTGCAAAAAGTATTACTTTAAAGCTGTATATTTAATATAAAAAAATCTTTAAGGATTCTAATGACATGAAATCGCAAAAAAAAAAAAAAAAGATTATCAAGAAAAAGGAATTTAAAGTTTTTCTTTTGCATAGGATCACATAGCGAGCATTACCAAAATACACTCATAACTTTTTAAATGTTTGAACTAAAGTGATGAAACCTTTTCCCTGTGTTTGAAATAATTTTTAGTTTTGAAAAGAGCAATATTTTTTTTTTCGTTGATCGTTTGATTACTTTTGAGGTACTGTCGTACTGTAACCCCTTCATGGAAGAGAAGTTCGGGGCTCTCCCCCGGAAATGTTTTGGAATTGAAGTCCGAAACATTTGTGATGAACATTTGCAAACCAGTATACGTAGTAAAAGCCATGTAAAAAAATAATAATAATAAAAAAAAAATCAATCGTCCCTAATTTGAAGAACTCGCGGAGCCATTCCTGCTATTAAAAAGAAAAATAACCCACCAATTAAAATTTAAATACCTAGCCGTTAAAACCATAAACAGTTGTACAAAAATTAAAATTAGAACTTAAGGAACAAACACCAACGATATTTTTCCGTTTCGACAGAGTTCTAACGTGAACGTGTCGCCGCCAAACGTAAATAAGCTCCTTTTCCACACGAATTCCTAAGTCCCAACGTGTCAAGTAAGCTTAAAACAATCAAATTCACTTTTCTGACTTTAAACGAAAAAGTGTACCACAGTTCTCACCTTGGACGATTTTTTATTTGGTGATCGAGAAGCTTCAGGTCGGTTATTGTTTCCATCGGCCGTCTCCAGATGGCGCGCGGGGTTTCCAATAGCAGAAGTGTAGTCATCTCCGAATTCAATTAATTTCCGAACAGCATCTTCGTCAATGGTGCTTTCGGAGTAGGCTTCACTCAAATACGGCATGTCCTAAAAATTAAAATAAAAGAGGAAAAAAAATAATTAACAATTTCCTACAAAGGGGCTGTCCACAAATGTTGCACTTTTTGAAATAAATCAGCCCCACCCCCTGGCGCACAGAGTGTCACACTTCTTTTTGGCCCTTCCACATGTCACACTATATCACATTGACATATTGCTCAAAAAAAAAAAAAAAGTTTTATTTCAACAAAGATATGTGACGTCACACTACTCGTTACCCCCCCCTGTCACAAAATGTCAAAATTTCATGAACCCTCCTCCCCCCCTCAGAGCGTGACATCATTTGTGAGCGAACCCAAAGATGTTTTTTCTTTGAAGCAAAGAGAACAACTCCAGTTTTACTTTAGTGGTTGCTGAGTGAGTGATCATTTCGCAAATGATTATGATGAACTGTAATTAGAAAGGGTTGTTATTTTACTCTTTCTTTTTACGTAAAAGAAAAACATTTACATTTTTTAACGTTTTTCAGAGAGAGCAAATTAGCAGAAAATAGATGCTTTTTTCGTAAAAAGTTTATTACGGCAATAATACAACAAAAGAATATGAAACAACTTTTTAATGCACAAATTAACAGGAAAGCTGCATACATGTATTACAAGGTTACATTGTTCAATATAAAAAAAAAGAATTAATGAATCAAAAAGTATGAAAGAGCGAATTATATATTCCAAATAGAGAAATTTCTCGGCTTAAATTAATGTTGAAGTTAATTTGAACAATTATCTTACATAGTGTTTTTTTAGTGTACCACTTTTTTACTGTCCACTTGAGAAAATGGGACATTTCAGCGTCCCGCCCGCAACTAAGAGCGAGAACAACGGGACAGGTTACCTAAAAACGAGATTGTCCCGTTCAAAACGGGACGTGAGGTCACCTTATGTATAACTATCAATGAAGTATTATAGTGGATTTTCGATGCCTAATCGTCGATGTCGATTCTCTAGTCTCAGTTGAAGTTACCGAGGACTAACTTTAAACTGCTACGTTCGACACACTATCTTACATAACGTACTGTATCATATTTTTACAAATTACTTACTTGATACCCATCCCAGACTTGGTCAGAGACGGTACTTTGTTCTTCCAGATGGGTGAGTATGACGTCACTTTCGACGGGCGATGGCAGAGCCGACGAATCTCGACAGACGAATTTCTTTTCCAGTGACAAATCGGAATGAAAACTGTCCGATTCGAGATCTTTCTCTGACAACAGGTTGTCCTAGACACAGAAAAAAAAATCATAAATAAAATCTGTTGTCAGTGATTGAGTAAATTGAGAGGTATTTTTTTTCTAATTGTATTTTTACAAATAACAATACAGTAAAACCCCTCCTAACAGACACTCCTCTTATGCGGACAGTTTTTAATCCTCCAGCTGTAAGGCATTAAACTTAATGTATTAGGAATCTCTTTCGTACGGACACCCTCAAATACGGTCACGGACTCTAGTTTTGCTGTCATTTATATTGCAGTGGCGTCACTAAAGGGGGGATCCACCCCCGGTTTCACCCGTCTGCTGGTGACACCCTAATTGGAATTGCACGTTTTTGAAAAGTATGAAGCTAAAATGCATTATTAATGCTACAAATTCGAAAATTTTCCGGGGGGGGGGGGGTAAACCTCCGGACCCCCTACTTGTATTTGTTTTTTGCACATTAGCAAACTTAAAATTTCGTTAATAACACAAATGTAGTTGTTTCTGAAAATTGCAAGAATTTCCCGTTTTTTTCTCTTTATCGTCTGTAAGGGGAGGGGGGAGGTGACGCCTCAAATTACCGACCCGGGTGACACCCATGCCAATTACGTCACTAATATTGGTACTTTTTTTTTTGCAGACAATTTATTTCAGGAACAAAAATTGAATTTCGGGAATAAAATAATTAAACGTTGGTAAATTTTTGTTACTTTTGTAAAGTTGATGAAATCCACCTGTTTTATAAAGCTCTGCAGGACAAAACTTGCCTTAACGGGCAGAAATCCGCTCTGGTGTAAACAACTGGTGACAACCCTAAACAATTTTCTTTAGAGCCGGCATGGATGGCAAGAAATTAAAACCTATTGTCATCTGGAAAGCAGCCGGACTCCATTGCTTTAAAGGTCTTATCGCTTATTGTTTTGCAATTTAAAGCATTTACCAGTTGCCTGGTACATTAATTCCAGTGTGCATGGCAATCAAGAGGGGTTTTACTGTAATTATTATTTAATTAAATTCTCAAAGCTTTTTTTATGTTTAACGCTTATAATTAAAGTATAATGCATGTGAAAAAATTATCTAATGGTACATTATTCGAACAATACTTAATACATGCATTTCCTGTTTTTATACAGAATGGGAATGCAAGAATAATAAATGCGTAGCATTTAAAGAAGCCCTTTAAAATAATTGCAAACACGAATCCATTGAAGCGCATCTTCAACAGACGTGGTATTAGAAACACCATACCACATAACAAACCGAAATTGAAAAGGAGAGGTTGGTTGGAAAAAAAAAAAAGAAATCTGCCCTTTATTGGACGGCTATTGTTCATCTTAAATAGAAAGAAGATTGTAAGGGCGCGGTGAAATGGTGCAGTTCAGAGGTTGGAAAATTCAATCAAGTAATTCTATTGTGTTAGGTGATATGGATGAATTATGATGAGTTTCTATTAATTTTGCACCAAGCGCTTGCGGAAATGATTAGCGCGCCTAACAATAAGGGAGAAAATGACTCGGTGAAATATCATTAAGTTGTTACAGTGTTTTCACAGAATGTCCTAAGAATGAAAATTGAAATGCAAACGTAGACTATATTGTTAAAACCGCAAGTAGCATATGGCACCTTTTTAGGGTGAAACGTTGTAGCACACAAGTGGCATCCTTTTTATTGGTTGGTTGTATAGAGCTTTTTTTGGCGCGAGAGATTTAATAGGCCATGCTGAGCCAAACAATTGTCACAAAGTAGAAAAAGTGCTAAAAAGATAAATTTAACAAAGAAGTAAAAGATGTAAAACTTCTAAAATTTTGAAAAGTTTAGCCAAATGAACGAACAAAAGCCATGAAAGAAGTTCAAAATTTTGAAGAACGAACCAAAAGATTCAATCGAAAAACACAATTCTGAGTAACATAAAAAACGTCAAGAAAAAAAAAAGGAAAAAAAAAAAAAAAAACGAAAACAAGGACATAAGAACGAACACTAAATTAATGACAAAAGACAGTCTCCAGAAGGAAGGGGAACTATTTGGGATGATGTGTGTCCCCTAGTAGTTCCTTCAAAGATGAATGAGACTGGTTGAAAAATTGAAAACGAATAAGATTGTAAATGAAAGAATTGCAAAGAGTATACAACACTGTCTGATTGACATTGCATCCTTTTTAGGGTGCCATTTTGTCCCCAATGGCACCCTTAAGGGGACCAGAAGGAGTCAACTAGCACTCTAAGAGATACCATACGGAACCAAATGGCACTTTTAAGGGGACCAGAGGGAGTCAAATGGCACCCTAAGAGATACCAACCAGATTCAAACGGCACTTTTAAGGGTGCTAGGGTGCCGCTGGTGCTACAACGTTTCACACTAAAAGGTTACATATGCAACCTGCAGTTTCAACAGTGTACTTTTGCGATTGTATAACGTAGAGCAATAAAACGATAAGTTAGAGAAGTTGAGATAAAGTAGTCATTAGGTAAGCGATCAAATAAGGCCAACGTAAGGTTCAGGGCTTAATATCTCGCTCATTTATGATTCAATTGGATGCCTTTTTGGACTTCATCATATTACTGATAAAAATAAGAAAAAAATAATTCCATGCGAAAATTTAAGTTTAAGTTATGTTTGTCAGCAGTTTTATGAAAAATGACGAATTGGCCCTTATTAAGAACACGGAGTACCGATAAATCCAACTATGAAAAATGCCAAAAAGTAGAAATGTAAAAAAAAAAAATATTTACTGTTAATATAAAAACATATTAAACTACATTTGATCAACCCAACTTCTATATTTACTTTAATAGAAAGGAGCAAGAACAATTGAGGCAGCGAGAAGCAAAGGGATGTAAGTAGATATTTTCAAGTTTTGAGCAAAACGTGTTTAGAGAGGAGTTCACCTACCATTTGTACTGATTATCTTTAAATTTTTAATTTTGCCACTTACATCCCTTTGTTTCTCACTGCTTCAATTGTCACATTCGGGTTACTGATAAGTCCTAATTTTCTGTTTTACGGTCACTTCTGCGCACAGTTCGTGCACATTTATGCAGCATATGCAACACAGGATCAAATCCTCCTTCGGTATCTTAAAAAGGACAGAGATACAGACATAATTCCTAGTTTTCCGAAAACTAGACTCTTTTTGAAAGATTTTCGTCTTGCAGAAATACTAGGAAATTAATTATTGAAAGCTTCAATAACGGCTTCCCATGAATGAGTTGAAAAATTTTGATCAATATTAAAAATTATTTAATCTTGGAAGAAAAAAATTGAAATGATGAAAAACTAAGAGCTACTGAAATCCCCAATAAGCATGGAATAAGAAAATAAAAATGGTACGTAAACCGAAAAATATAATGTTTCTAAAAGCAAATTTGTATTAAAAGTTAATTGTATTTTGTAAATAAAATTATTCATAATGTTGCGAGACTTTTGGAACAGCATTTTACAAATTGATATGCTTAAATTTATAGTTCAGTGTGAAAAAAAAGAAATTGTAACAATTGATATTTATACAATTAGTAAAGTAATTAGAAACTGATTATCTTACTTCTAACGGTGGGATTTCTATTTCTAACTGCTGCTTCTCATCTCCAAAGAAGTCAGATCTTTGAGAAAAATGGCGCCTTCTGCTGCCGCAGGATTCTGTCGTCTTATTATATCTGTGACGTCCGCTGTCACCACTGTGTAAAACGCTGAGAGACGATCTGAAAATAATTTATTTCAAAATAAAGTTTTATTCATTAAACAAATGCAAATAAGTTTCAAAAAAGGAGATAAATCTTGTCTAAAAAGTTTAAGTTAGTTTCTAGAGACAGAGGAACAACTTTATAAAAATAAGCTTTTTTCAATTGTAAAATTGTGAGCTTAAGAAGGTGACTTTAGTTTGTAAGAAGATGCGGGCTTTTTACAAATGCACGCGTTTTGTGCTAGTTGCAGTATTCTTTATCTTTACTACTAATAAAGCTGAAAGTCTGGATCTCTGTCTGTTACGTGTGTAGCGCCTTGACCGTTTGGCCGATTTTCATAAAATTTGGCACAAAATTAATAGCATAGGGGTGAGCACCTAAAAGCTATTTTTCAAAAATTCGATTTTGTTCTTTTTCTATTCCAATTTTAAGAACATTTTACCGATCAAATTATCATAACGTGGAAGAACAAATTACCATAACGTGGAATAGCAGATTAACATAACATGGACGAACAAATTACCATAACGTGGAATAGCAGATTAACATAACATGGACGAGCAAACTACCATATGCGACCATGGGCGAGAAAATGAACATAGCAAATTGGTGAGAAATTCATCATTCATTATTTGTAAATATACAGGCGAACCAAATGACCTTTTAATTTTCTTCTACGGACAATGCCGTGCGGGTGCCACTAGTTGAGAATAAATCAGTTAAAAGTAATATTGCATTGAAAAAAATCTTGATTCTCTCTCTCTCTTTTTTTGTAATGTGTCCCTTTTGTTACCGCTGGGGGGGGGAGGATGAAATATTGCTCGAAGAAAACAATAACTTTAGTTGATAAATAAACAAAGATTTTCAAGCAATGTACAAGTTTTGCTTCTAAAGCAATCATATCCAAATTTTAGTTCTTCGAGGAAAATAACAAGAAATTTACAAGACAAAATTTTGCTTGGAGAAAACAAACAATTTTCTTAAAAGGGACTTAATACATTAAATTTTCAGACACAGATATATCAATGTTTTGTGTTCATTAAACATCGGTTTGAAAATGAATTTTCGTACATTTAAAAGTAAACATTTTACCAGATCAAAAATGCTTCCTAAAAAAGAGTTCGTTTCCAAAAAGAAAGAATTATCTGGAGAATGTTTGAAATACACTTCCTCAAAGAATAATACGTAGGGTATTTAACTTGACACACTGCTACATCAAAACTTTTCGAAAACCTCGTCGAATGAATATGCAGGTCGCGGAAATTCATGTATAAACAATGAAAGCAATAAAACAAACTGGAAGTCAATTGTTGTTGGTTATATTATATCAAAATGTGGAGCATTCTGATCGATTGCTATTAGAAATCCTTTTGTTTTGCCTTATTTCCTGAGATTACGATTTTCATATAAAAATGGAAAAAATACAATCCAGTATTTAATTTGGTATTTTTGGTTCAATTCTGCGGAATTCTGACACATAAATAACTTTTTAGATTGCGGTTTTCTAAAAATATATCATGAATTTCAGACTTAGTTGAAAGTGGATCTGGTTGAACAAGAAGTATATTTTTCGACAGAGCATTGATAAGGACTTCAGTTTGTAAAATCATTCAAACACCCCATTTCCGGGTTTAATATACCAGGTCATGAGAAAATGAGTATACATCAGAAAAATTAACAATATACGGAATAATGCATGTTGATAAATAACAATGGGATTGTTTCCATCAGTCAAAAGTATTACTTTTAGTCACTGAAGTTGATAAAATCCTTTGCTTTGCCTTATTTCCTAACATTACGATTTTCATATAAAAATGGAAAAAAAAAAAAAAAAAAAAAAAATACGATCCAGTATTTTATTTGGTATTATTTGTTCAATTCCGCGAAATTCCGAGACATAAATAACTTTTTAGATTGCGGTTTTCTATAAATATATCATGCATTTCCGACTTAGTTGAAAGTAAGTCTGGTTGAACAAGAAGTATATTTTTCGACAGAGCATTGATAAGGACTTCAGTTTGTAAAATCATTCAAACACCCCATTTCCGGGTTTAATATACCAGGTCATGAGAAAATGAGTATACATCAGAAAAATTAACAATATACGGAATAATGCATGTTGATAAATACAATGGGATTGTTTCCATCAGTCAAAAGTATTACTTTTAGTCACTGAAGTTGATAAAATCCTTTGTTTTGCCTTATTTCCTAACATTACGATTTTCATATAAAAATGAAAAAAAAAAAAATACGATCCAGTATTTTATTTGGTATTATTTGTTCAATTCCGCGAAATTCCGAGACATAAATAACTTTTTAGATTGCGGTTTTCTATAAATATATCATGCATTTCCGACTTAGTTGAAAGTGAGTCTGGTTGAACAAGAAGTATATTTTTCGACAGAGCATTGATAAGGACTTCAGTTTGTAAAATCATTCAAACACCCCATTTCCGGGTTTAATATACCAGGTCATGAGAAAATGAGTATACATCAGAAAAATTAACAGTATACGGAATAATGCATGTTGATAAATAACAATGGGATTGTTTCCATCAGTCAAAAGTATTACTTTTAGTCACTGAAGTTGATAAAATCCTTTGTTTTGCCTTATTTCCTAACATTACGATTTTCATATAAAAATGAAAAAAAAAAAAAAAAAAAAATACGATCCAGTATTTTATTTGGTATTATTTGTTCAATTCCGCGAAATTCCGAGACATAAATAACTTTTTAGATTGCGGTTTTCTATAAATATATCATGCATTTCCGACTTAGTTGAAAGTGAGTCTGGTTGAACAAGAAGTATATTTTTCGACAGAGCATTGATAAGGACTTCAGTTTGTAAAATCATTCAAACACCCCATTTCCGGGTTTAATATACCAGGTCATGAGAAAATGAGTATACATCAGAATAATTAACAATATACGGAATAATGCATGTTGATAAATAACAATGGGATTGTTTCCATCAGTCAAAAGTATTACTTTTAGTCACTGAAGTTGATAAAATCCTTTGTTTTGCCTTATTTCCTAACATTACGATTTTCATATAAAAATGAAAAAAAAAAAAAAAAATACGATCCAGTATTTTATTTGGTATTATTTGTTCAATTCCGCGAAATTCCGAGACATAAATAACTTTTTAGATTGCGGTTTTCTATAAATATATCATGCATTTCCGACTTAGTTGAAAGTGAGTCTGGTTGAACAAGAAGTATATTTTTCTACAGAGCATTGATAAGGACTTCAGTTTGTAAAATCATTCAAACACCCATTTCCGGGTTTAATATACCAGGTCATGAGAAAATGAGTATACATTAGAAAAATTAATAATAAACACAATAATGCATGTTGATAAATAACAATGGGGTTGTTTCCATCAGTCAAAAGTATTACTTTTAGTAACTAAAATTGATAAAATGAGCAAAAAAAAAAAAAAAAAAACATGGAGCGAGAAATTTTTTTTATTTTCAAAATGTTTAGGTACTAATCAGTTTTTTTTTAAATGTCCAATTTTTCAAACAAGGCGTGGTCTTAATGATGGCAAAAGTGGTAACATTTGGTGCGTAATCCACTGGCGCCCTTAATGCTTACGCTTGCTGTCTACCGCTTATCCAGTTTATGATGACTCAGAAGCGAATTAAATATTGCTCTCTACACTTGCTATCAACCATATCGTTGCCAACACATGTGAGTAAAGATGCGAATTGAATATTGCGCTCTGCGATAATGGCATTTCATCACTTGTGATGTCTTGTGCAGAAGCGTAAAAAATGAAATTGAATCTGCGCAGCGATTAAAATATTTAAAAAAAGATATTGAACTTTGTCAAATTATTTTAAAAATGGTCAGATCATATGTTTTCAAGAATGCTCCTTTAGAAAAAAATACTTTTAAAATTTTGGAAACGACTCCATTGATACATATGCTTGAAATGACATGGAGATTTATTGTGAGCACAAAAAAAAAAAAAAAAAAATTAAGGCATCGCCGTTGGATGCATTTAGCATCCCTATTGATGCCTTTTGATCTCGGTAGACTATTGACTTCTAGTATCTCCATAACCAACAATCACATGGAGTGTAATCTGGAGACCTAAGAGGCCAAATATGATGAAAGGGGTGGCTTAGCACCCGTTCGTCCACAAATGACGAACGCAAGAGATTTTTCATATGTCTATCAGCATGGGGTGGAGCGTCATCCTGCATAAAAATCCTGCGTATATATATATATTTTTCCGTGGTTAACAGTAAACCCCACTTCATTTCAAGCATGTGTGTCATTTTTTAACTATCTACATACATTATTTCGTGTGTTATTATTTTTTTTAAATGTATACTCATTTTCTGATCACCCGGTGTATGTTACTGTGCAAGTCCGGAATATTGCAGGGCTGTAGTTGGAAAACATGTTTAGGAGGACGCTTTTTTTATAGAGTAGTTGCCATTCACGGTTGTCGAATTTTTGTTGCGCCATAAAAGGTCAGTCTTAGCTTTTTTATGGGAGCTTTAAAGCAAATAGTAGACATTTAGTATAGCTATTTTTTAAAAATGGTTTGAAATCAATTCTGTCGATCTCTCATCTAAAATATAAAGTACCGTAATTATAAGAATGATTCAATACAGGTCCAATGAAAAATTTTCTAAGCTGTTTCGTCTGTTTTTTTTTTTTTTTTTTTTTTTGAGAGTCCGTTAGCAAAAAGTTTTTTTTATTATTTAATCATCCATTAAATAACGCTCAGAGTACAGCTTCACTTTGACAGTGGATGCAGATACATTTTAGAGACTGATAAACTCAACATTCAGCGACACGTTTTTTGCTGTTTTGTGCAACAATGTAAGACCGAATTTATGCAGCATTCTGTTTTCTCACACCGAATATTTCCATAAATTTAGAAAACAGAACTCAGCCCGAAACTACAACCTTACATAAAGTTTCACAACAGTATTATTTTTAAGATCCACAGCTAGAGCTTGCTCTAGAAATTTGAGTTAAAATCTACATTCAATGTAAGACTCAAGAAATCACAATAGGAAAAGTGGCCATTGCGACAGCCTGCTAACATTTTTTTCAAAAATGAACCTAAGTTTCGCTTTATGTTTGACTGATTCAAATGCATCAGTAATGAGAATGAAAAGGATATGCAATTCCTTCCATTCATACATCGTGATACGAATATTAGAAGCTGCAGATTAGGTCAAGGTGAGTTGAAAAATAGAAAGTGAATTTTTTACAAAACGAAAAAAATTGCAACATGAATTGTTTTTTTTTTTTTTTTTTTGAGAATATCTTTATGCATCTCGCTGTGCCAAAATAGGTTCATAATTACACAGTTTTTGAATAAATCAGTTTATTTCTTTAGAAAAACAAAAAAATTAACAAATTAACAAACCCCCTGCTCATTATTTATTTTTATTATAAGATAATGATTTGGTTGGTTGCATTCAATGGGTTTTTTTGGCGCAAGAATTGGCTATGCTAGGCCAAACGATTGTTAAGAATTAGAAAAAGGTGTCAGAAAAGTGAGTTTTGTTAGGGAGCAAAGGACATATAACTTCTCGAATTTTGAGAAATTTGCCGGAATAAATCCATAAACGAAATTTTAAACTTTGAATGACAAGCAGAAAGAATTAACTGAGAAACAATTTTGAGATATGAAAAACGTAAAACAACAAAACAAAGACAAGAAAAAAACACAAGGACACATCAGCGATCACTAATTTAGAAGTCAAAACCGAATCTCCTGAAGAAAGGGAAACAATTCAATAACGAACGGTGCTTGCTTGAACAATTAAGACACATATTGAAGAATGCTCCAGGGGTGCAAGCGAACTCAAGTAACATTTTCTGAAGACAGTGTGAAATTTTCGGAAACTATAAGGAAGCTCGACTCCTCCATCCCCCACGTAAAAACTCTTCAAATATGCATAAAAAATCATTGAAATAATTGAAAAAAAGCCCTTTTTTTCTATTTCTCAATTTTAGAACGTGTTGTCAGCCCAAAATTTTCGGAATTGTCTGAAATTTCGGATCACAAACACCCCCTGAATTCACGAAATTCAAATGGCTTATGAACAGTGTTGCAGGGCGTCAAATTCTCAAGGTGTCAACCTAGTCAAACTCCAGCTTGTCTGTTACGATAAAAGAGGGCCTTTTTAAATGTCCTCTTCTTGTTGTAGACTTCTTGAGGATTGTTGGAGAAAAAGTTGTGAGAATAATATTTGGAGGAATGAAAGCGAGGACTTCACAAGTGTGACCAACTGTGTTCCTAATCTACCCTCAAATGTGCCTCCAATAAGTTCTGAAACTGCTCTCAAATGAGCTCAGAAGTTCAAATTTAACAAATATCCTGAATGGGGCACATTCAAAGCACATATTAGTACACTTTCTTTTTGACGGGACACATTCGGATTACATTTAAGAGCATACTGCAGTTACTGGAACACATTTTCTGAATAAGTGTTCAAACATGTCTCCAATGTGTACTTGAGATTCTGTGACCCTTCTTCACTTCAGTTTAATTACTAACAAAGTCATCTTCATATATATAACAGCCAATGATCAAGACACGCTCCTGACGTCATCAACAATGAAACTCGCTTCACGGCATGATAATTTGATAACATGTTTTAGTAATGTTTGACATGCAGGGAGAGGCTTTATTTTGACGAAGCTGAACTCGATACGGTAACTTAAATGTTTTACTGGTAAGACTGTAGGAGAATGAAGAAACGTAAAAATGGTCAACAATGAACGCTACCTACTGGAGTTTAGGGTTAATCTCCAGAAGTTAGGGTTACAATTTCAACTATCAAAATATCACCTAACAGGCAATGGCTTCGTTCAAATGTGGAAGCAATTTTCACCCGTCATACCTTGATGGGAGTTTAGGATTCATTCACTGGAGTTAGGGTTAAAAAATTTCAACTATCAAAATATCACCAAACAGGTAATTGCTTCGTTCAAACAATTTTCAACCGTCATATCTCGACAGACGATTTTCTAGTTATAACATAATTGGTAATATTACCTGTTCGAACTTGTTGATTTCTTTCTGCTTCGTCGTCTTCTTCGTCTACCGACGTCTGAGGAACCAGAATGATTGCGATTAGAAACGTTTGACGCCACTCCGCTGGTATTTAAAACGTCGTCTTCAAAAATATCGTCCGAAGTTTTTACGTAGGAATGTGGAGTAAGGAAGAGTGCTGACGTCCGGGCACAGTCGTCAGTGGAACTCTCGGAATGATGTGTTCGAAGAATGCATGGAAGGCTGGAGCAATGACGCGGCTTGAGGCTTGATGATGAAATGGAGGGATGATCTTGTGATTTCGAGTGGGGTGTTCTAAAAACAGAAAATTTAAGGAGCATTTCGTTAGTTTTAAACTCTTATGATATAAAGGAATGTATTTAAAAATTGATTTGAAAAGACATTTGTGTAGTTCAAAAGATTTTTAATCACCCCAAAACATTGACAAAAAAATTAATTTTTGTTGGATCAATTGGCAAACTGTTTACTGTGAACTTTAAAATACTCTTTACAGTCTATTACCCAAATTATTATTTTCTGCTGAAAATAAAAAAACTTTTATGAATAAAAATGTATTTAACGTGAATTGTAAATATTAATCTTTTTTTTTTTTTTTTCAAAATAGATTTGTGACTGAAATTTTAACTTGTGTCAGAACAATCAACCTAAATGTAAAGCCACCATATTGCACCACTCTAGTCAAACTAGTTAACAATGGAGTGTAATGCCCCTATAGGGAAACATAATGATGAAATTTGATGTGACTTCAGAATCACGGTGGGAAAAGTTGAAAATAAAATATGTTCTAAAAAGGGCTGATATTTTTAATTTTTAACGAAACACATTTTTCAGTTACACATTACAATATTTTTGCTTTGTTAGATAGAAAGAACATGGAGACCCTAATGCGAGACAAAACTAAGAGGATATTTCTACATTTTCCTGCTTTTTTCGCCACAAATGTTACTGCATGATATTATGTGTTCCAAAATCTACAAGCACAAGCAGCTTAACTCTCAATATCGAAAAGGAAATAAAATAAATTAGTAGGAGGCCGTCTGTATGAACACAGCTGGAATTTCGCCCAAATTTCCATGTTTGTAACTAACTTAAAGAACATGAAAAAGTTAATTAAAATGATTAACACTGTTTTAAATAGACGCTTTCCAGAAGTGAAACTCTCACTTTAAAAAGTTAGGTGAGCAATGTGTCATACGTAATCACATAGAGATTACATACGACATTCACATACATCATACGAATAAAAAAAATCTAATAACAGCACATTATATCAAACCAAAAATAATTCCATTACATACTCTGACCAAGTTTCATCCATACTGCTATGTTTTTGGTTTGGAATTAATTTAAATACCATGAAGGTTGTTAGCATATTAGACTCGAAGAAAAATAAATGATACTGTTGTATGTTTCAAACGTTTAAGTAACAAAACTCATAAGTGTAAATGTTATTAACACATAACATTTATTGAGAAGCCAAAAACTAGAAATAGTAAAAGCATTTATAGTTTTTAAAAAATGAATTATAACTTGTAACCAACAAATTAAAAATACTACCTACAAAACCCCAACTCAAATTCCATCCACAAAGTTACGTTTGTAACAAGTTTTAAGAGCAGGGAATAGTTACTGCATTAAAAATCCAAAATGAATAATATTTCACTACCTAAAACTAAAAAGAATTCCTTATCACAATAAAACACTCAGTTACAAAGGTTACAGTATAGATATAACTTTAGATAAACCTCCTTCCATCGCACGAGGATTACATCAGACAAAGGCAGTTAACAAAGGAATTAGCGTCTTGTAATGCCACTAAAACCAACAGATCATTAACAATAAATCCTTTTCTTTGCATTGGCAGAGTATAACAAATCATGGAGTAGCAAACAACGCAGCATATTACTCATGTATTTTCTGTCATTATCAATATGTTTGTCCAGAAAAAGAAAAGCCGGGTCAATGACATTTAATACCCCGCAATATTGATCTTCTAGTAGGATATCCATTAAAATAGATTAGCCAAGTTCGTCTCACGAAAGTTGCAAGAACTTGTGTCCGACTTGGGCCTGGAAAGGACGGAAGCATATTTTATGACGGCAACGGAATGGGCGTTTTCCGTATTTTTTAGACCATTGCTGGAAGCAAAAAGTTATTACGGCGCCAGTCATTGTTGGGAATATTTTATGACCAGAGCTAAGTGGCAATCAATATATGGAATGTGGTGATTTCATACTTTGCTCTGTGGAAAATTTTATCAATATGATTTTTTTTAATGTAAGTTCCCATGGCGATGTGGTAGTGTAAAGAAAGTAAAAAAAAAATCAAAATGATAACCCGGAAAATGTAGTTACCAAATCGAAAAGAAGTTTAGCATTAAAATTTAATGTCTCTGTTTTGTGCAGATGGTGACATAAAAGATGGAAAACTATTTTGAGAATACAGTTTACTTCTTGAACCTTTTAGCTGGTATTCAAAGGTCAAGTTTAGCAGTCGCCACGAGGCGACTAAAAATATTAGTATCATTAGCTACTCCGGACATCACTACAACAACCCCACCTGTGTTATCAATTTGCATTAATGACACTAATTAGCGATAAAAAACTCTTTTTTAATTGATAATTTTCATGTTTTAGTAGCATTTTAAAAACTGATTTGCTGTTTAGTTACTTTATGTTTGGCTCACAAAAAAGTGCTGACTTGAAACAAAGGAGTGACGGCAAATAAATTTGTTTCTACTCGCCATTGGTGACCAGAAAAATTTAACGATCTTCATCTTTGCTGATATTTTGATTGTTTTTAGGTGCCGCTACAGTAAATAACTGTATATACCAGTAATCTTATATACTTAAAAACTGAAAGTATGTATCTATGTATGTACCTATGTATCTATGTCCAAATTTCTTCTCCCAAACGACAGTGAACTGACCATCGAACCAGGTATTGATGGATTCGTAATCTTCCCGTCTTTATGTTTGGCTATTTAACATAATCCTCCGATAATAATTAGCGGGGATATCAATTAAAAACTATTAATTATGACACTTAGATTGACATAAAATCCCTATTTTTCGAAGGCTTTCCTCCATTCAAATTATTATTCAGTGCTACATCTCAACTTTCCGCAACAATGCTTTTATTACAATTTGTAGCGTGAAGAAAATCATTGAGACGAAAGATCTGTTGCCATTTTTTGTCTCGAATATGAACAAATAAAATTCTGGGGTTTGTTTTAAAGGCTTCTCCTGTAATCAGGGGATTTAAAATGGTTACTTTTTGGTTATTTTACCAAAATCTGCCGCAAAATTCTACTGTTTTTCTTCTCTTTTTTTTTTTTTTTTGTTCAAGCCTGATTCTTGAACACGCGTCACTTGACATAACTTTTATTTTCGAGGTGGATCGTGCAAAGCCGGGTGATGCAGCACGTATTACCATGCAAGTATACTCCTGATATTAGTCATTAGCGTATTCATTGTTTTTTTCTGGGGAACGTAGAGGGGGGGGGACACAACAGGCAAACATTTTCTCCTGGGCATTGGATCACAAGTCATTTAATCTGTATCCTGTCGTAAGATACTTGGATTAGCAACGTAGGTCAAAATCAGAGATTCTGGGGGTTAGGGTAACCTAGACATTTCTTCATTGTGCTCCTGATCAGAATACTTTTGGTAAAAGAAAAAAAAATTACAAACGCTATGAAAAATAACTGCTTGACGCAGTTAGGAGACTGCAACATATTGCTTAAAAAAAGTGTATGGTGAAATAAAAAAAGCTTTTGAAAATGCTTTTAACCCTCTTAGCGATGGGACGACATCCACTAAGTGTTCAACTCCAAAGACCAGCTCAAGTATACTTGAGATTGCCACGAGGAGGGTTAATCATGACTTCAATCGAGGAAGGACTCGAAACCTGGGATTATTTTCAAAGTTTGCATCACTTCAAGGGTTCATTATCCTCAATTTTATGTTCTTGTTCAGGTTCAACCTTGATGTTAATGTTTTCTTTTTGAATAATTAATTTTATAATTCTTAATATTCATTCTGGTTTTTTGCATCGATTACAAAGCTTCTTCTACTAACGATCTTACAAACGACAGAAAAGTATAATAAAAGCTTCATAAAAAATATATCTCAAAATCTAACTCGAGTTTTCTTACTTGAGGAAAAAGAAGTGATATATAAATGGTCATTTTTGGGAGCAAATATGACAGAATGCACTTGAACGATATATTTTGATTTTTAGAATATAGAAATCTTACTTCGTTCCCGGTTCCGTCTTTTCCTGATCACAGAAAGTTTGGCACTTTCGTATTTCGCCATCAGACAGCGCTTTGAGTTTGGTGTTCTTGTAACTCAGTCGTCTTAGTGGTGTCGCAAATGGCGGCGATGGCAACAAGTTACATTCCGTGTCGGCTCGACCACAACAGGTTGACGAACGTTCAGTGTCCGCCCGGCGCCTTTGTTCCAGAACAGTCTCTATAGAACCACATGTTGAGTCCAGACGACTCTTCTGTTGGGAGAACTCATCGTCAAAATACGACGAAGACGACGAGAAGGCATTGCCTTCGTCAGCACTGGAGGACGTGCATTCTGCACTGGCGTCACAAGATGACGTATTGAGACACTGCCTGAAAGCACTTGTCCTTTGTCTGCACGTGACGTCATCTGGTGTACGTCGACCAAAAAGCGACCGTCTCACAGAAGTATCGGAACACCTCTTCAACCACGAACGTACCCGAGTCGAGTTTCTATTTGGTGTCTGCCACACATCTGAAGAGTCAGAATCTCTTTTTCGCTTCAGATTAATACTTCTGTTCGAGAGTTTGTCGTCTTGACCAGTGATAGGCGTTGATGTCAAAGCCTTTTTGCACCGAGTGGGGTTTGATTTCTCCCAATCACTTGAACTCTTTGGTTCTGGGACGGTCTTGAAAGTTTCTAAATCGGAATCGGAACAGTCGTTGTTCTTTTCGGATGAGAGGACGTTCGATTTTGATCGACTTGGGAGGTTGGATGCGGATTCTAAAGGTGGTGTTTTGCCTTCTGAAGTGTCGTTGCGATTCTCATCAACGTCTGGAATGCGAGAATCTGGTTCGCCATTATCACTGTCGACGGATATCATTTTGTAAAATACCTGAGCTGATGAAGCAAACGAGCTCCTGCAGAAAAACATACAATATTATCGCAATTATAGAAAAAAAAAGCTACACAATACTAAAAAGAAAACTAAAAACTAACCTTTTTTTTTCAGTTATTGTTTGCTATTTATTTATTAATTTTTTTAATTGATTTGAAAAAATACAGCGTTTACTTAAATTAAATTAATAAGCATAACTAAACTTGAAACTCAAAATTTTAAAAATACAAAAAAACATATTTTAAATGCATGAAAAAATCATCAGCGCTCATGTCATATGATTATGCGGCATGTAAAAAAATCCTTTGCATAATCGTTTGTCTTTGAATGCTCTCGGCAAAATTCCAACCCCTAGTTTCGCATCGAATTGAACCTAAGTGCCTCCATCTGGTGAAAACTGGGAATCAAAATTATTTGTGTCCTAGACATCGGCGACTAAATGGTGGCCCATTATAGACTGGATGCCATATCCGGGGATTGCACGAGGTCTGCGAATGGTTAGCAGCCATCACGCGCAGCCCCATTAGAAAGAAGAAAAAAATATGTCAAATATAACTGCACCAAAGGTCGTTATAATAATTATAATACGAAGCAAATTTTAAGGCAAAAGGCATATGAATAACAAATCAAACTTAATACAGATGGCATAGTATTACACAATAAATACAAAAAAAAAAGGTAAAATTAATAAATTGCGTGGTTTTAAATGAGATGTAAATAATTTAAGGTAAAAAAAGGAGAAAAAAACCCAATTTTTTTTCCAACTAAAGTCAGATACACTGTAAAAAAGTTCCGAAACGTTACTGAGTATTTCCGTGTAACGTATCGGGATTTCTTTGGTTTTTATAGACTTCCTGGAAAAATCAATGACCCTTGACAAAAAGTTTCCTGAATTGCTACAAGTCATACGAATGCAGACTTCTGACTGTTGTAAAAAATATTTTTAGCTCTCAGTTTAAAGATTAACTGAGCGTATTTAAAAAGTGTATTCGCTTCTAATCGCTTTTGGCCCGTCCAGACAGATGAGGCGTCCAAAGGGTAAAATTCTTGATGTTTACTTGCAGTTCTGTATGAGCTTTGGCCAGGTTTGCAATACCGCCTTTGGAGCTCTCCTCGAAACGTAATAAGGTGCCAAGCTGTTATAGAAGGGGTGTTCTGAATATTTTAAGAAGCCTCCGGGATAATTTCAGTAAGGTCACTGAATTGTAGCGGAAGATGTTCCTGGTTTTTGTAAGATATGTTACTGGAAGAAATAGGGCACATCAGCAGCCCATTATTTTTCAGGAACGTTTCTGAATCGTGTTTACAGTGTTACAGATTTTAGAAAAATTTTAGATTTTACAGAAATTTATCGTGTTTACAGATTTTAGAAAAACTTTCAAGTTTCCTTGATGTATGAAGCTGGAAATATCCAGTTTATATTATAGATATGATTTTTTTTATTAGGCATGCAAAATAAATAACCGTTCTAAAGTATTTTGCTTCAGGTAGAAAACTTCCGGAAATATAGCAGAATTGGGACATCACATACTGATTTACCTTACAAATTTTAAAACAAAGATTTTAAAAATATAGCTCTTCAGAAATGATAATTGCAAATGCTATAAATATTATTGTTTATTTATCAAAGGTTTTGAACATAAATGATGGTTTCGGAGCCGTTTTCATCCTTAATTGATTTCTTAGCTAAACAATGAACAAAATAGAATGTTTAAAACATTCATTTAGCCCCTGCAGATATGAGAAAGGGAGTAGAAACCCTTGGGGCAAAATAAAAAGTAAACAGGAAACGTTGTATTACTGACTAAGAAAAAAAAAAAAAAAGGAAAATGCAGAATTAGTGAGTTAAAGATATTTTACAAGCACGGTCGAGGGTTAAAAAATTAAAAAAAAAAAAGATTTAAAAGAAACATTTTTTCTCCACAAATTGATTTAAATCATGATTGAAATCACTCAAATATTTGGTATGCTTTAAGCTGAAAAGATTTTTTTTTTTGCCATGTATTTTTTAAGTAGAAGTTTTTTTTTTCAAAACATCCAGATTTTTGGGTCTTTGCAAATTATAATAAATAAATAAAAAACCTACATTTTTAAAGCTGATATTCAAAAAAAAAAATCCTCAAAACACGCACATACGCCATGCATAAACGCAATAGAATTTATGCTCATTTAAATGATCATTTATTAATACCTAGGGTTCTCTACCTTTTTAAATCATTGAGAAAAGATAAAATGGAGGGAGTGAAGACTTTCGTTCATGAAACCCAGACCCCAAGTCACGTGATAAATTTTAAAGCAAAACATTGGAAGAAATCGGTTTCTTTCGCTTGTTTCACACAAAATGTGCCAACCATTATTCGTCGTTGTTGAGTCACGTGACTTGGCGTCCTTGGGTCAGTTTTTTGCTAAGTCGATAATTGGACTCGCTCCCTCCATTTTAATTCCTGCTCTAAGTTTTAAATCCACTTATCTCTTTTTGTGCATCCTTAACTTTGCGCACCCCCAACAAAAACTTTTTATTTTCCTTAAAACGTGTTAGTTATCGGTTAAAAATTAACAATCTATTACAAACTGTTTAATAATCTAACATGAAATTAGAAAGTCGTAGTAAATAACAAAAGGAAGCACTGACTTTGTTTTTTTATTTTTTATTTTTACGCATCCTTTTTAAATTCAGTAATGTTAGACTCTAGCTTGATAAAGCACGGCGGTAAATAATCCTTAAATTTTGCACTTTGTTTTCAAAGGAGTTTATCTCAAAAGTCCCCCTTTTTTTTCACAAGTAAGCTGTAAAATGCAGAAGGGTTCTTCACAGCAATGTTTGTTACGTAGTTCTTTGTTAACTTTTTCAATACCAGTCCATAAGTTAACGAAGTACAGCAATACTTTTTTTCCAATGTTAGGTAAATTCTCACGATAGTATTACCTAAACTTTTGTCTTAATAAAATTCTAGTGTTATCAATCTAACTTTGTATACTTTTTGGTAGTTTCCCTCGTTTGAACTAGATTTTCGCTCATAAATGGCTGAGAACCATTGAATTACCAGTTCAAAGAACTCACCTGTTTTGGAATGTTGTGGATGGATCATCACTTTCAACACTACTGAGTTCAAATTGGAAAATTTCAGCCCCATCACTATTGTCCACGACTTTTTCACCACTGCCAAAATTCATGGCACCACCGAACACAGTTTCCAAGAAGTCGGATTCGTCTTCAGGACTGGAGGAAGCTTCCGGACAGCTACCAGGATCTTTGCCTTGCGCAGTCTTGCCGTGGTCTTCAGGATTGGACCAGTTCTTGGCTGCTTCGCTGACACCAAGTCCAGAGTCGTCCAACGAAGACGATTCCAAAGAAGAAGCTAGAGGACGATCGTGGAACTTTTTGGCATTTTCGAGTTCTTCTCTGAGACTGATGCCCTGATGTGCGGAAGTGTTGCAGTTGTAAACGCGGATGTTGTAGTAGTGGTCTCCACCAACTGTTCCGATGTCGTCCCCGGAAAGGTGGGTGGAACTTTCACTGGAATACCCCACGTCCTGAATTATCTCGAAGTTTGTGAAATCGTCTCCATATTCCGCCTGGAATGAAGTAACGTGTCACTTAGAGACATAATTTGGAACAAGTATTTAAGAGTTTCAACATTTTTGAGATTAAAAATTTATTTTCTCACTGTGTCACACAGTGTCCCTGTGTCTTTGCAGTTATTTTTTCAGTTATACAAAACATATGGATAAAGCATCTGCTGCTATAATTGACAAAATAGAAATGGTAAGACATTTTGGAGAAATTAATAAAAAATATCTCTAAAAACCTTTTTAATTTTCCATTTTGTAAATTTCACCCTCATAAACTTTCTTTAACAAGATTAATATATTTACAATTCACTCGAGCTTTATTTTAGCTGGAACTTTTGACAAAATAATAACAAAAGTAGATAATCAAGAATCTAGTTTAGAGATCAATCATTAGTGGATATTTTCAAATTTAAGTATTCATTAGAAATGCAGCAATTTTAAGCAACTACTTTAAAATTTATTGGAAACTTTTTACCGCAAATACGATGCTTTACAAAGGTATTTTAAAATCTACGGAAAAATGAAAAAAAAAAAATATATAAGAGTAATATTATTGTCATATACCTATTCCTATTCAGAGTCACAACTGACTACAACTGTATTTATGTCGAGGACTGCATACTAAGTGCCTTGCCTCCATTATTTTATATACCGATAGATGGCAGCACCATCACCGGATCGAACAGTTAATAAGAATTTAGAACTAGTCCAGGAGCTAATAGCTACCTAGCACTAGCACCCCCAGAGGTATCGTTTCACTTGGAGGACATTGAGACCACGAGCATATTTAACGTCGCCCAGTCCCCTTTAATGACGACGGTGGGTCTTCGACCATCGAGGTTCGAACCCAGGACCCTCCGGCCCCGAATCCGACACTCTACCGATCGGGCTACCACGGCCCTTATTGTCATATAAAGTAATATGCAAAAATTTCTATGTCACAAATTGGTTTTCCAAATTAATTAACTGAATTTTTTTAAAACAGACTAATTATTTTCCGGACAAAATTAATAAATGAGTTCTTACCTTCAAAGCGGCTATTCCTGTTGTTCCAACCATGATACATTTGTCATTCATTGGCACTAGGTCACTGCATAAAATCCCCACATCCCTCGTCGTCAGGCCTTTTCTGATGACGTCACCTGCGTTTTGAGATCCTCGATCACGTCTGTACTTGTCCATTCTCGACGGCGTTCCTCTCCAGTGATCAGCAGTCAGTCGTCTGTGCTTCTTCACTGGCCCCTCATCTGTTTCGATGTCGGAAACCTCCTTTGCCTTCTGCGCCTACAACGAAAAAATTGTCTTATGAGATACAGTAAACTCCCGATTATCCGCGGAATTGGGTGGCACAAGTGCCGCGGATAATAAAAATCGCGGATAACCTCAAAAAGACTAAAATGGGGGACAAATCAGGTAGAAATCGTCCTATCTCAAATTCTTAACTGTATTGATGCATAACACTTTCTGCAAACAGTGAAAATATATATAGAGTACAGTACAAATGTTTTGTATTTTTGCACAACCGAACTTAACATCAATAACAAACAAGTGTATGTACGATGAAGAACGCACAAAAATAATAATAATAATAATAATAATAAAATTAAATCAAAGCAATCAATCAAGCAAAAACAACTGAGTGTAAATTTACAATTTTTCAAAAAAAAAAAAAAAAAGCCACTGGTATTCGCTTTTTACTGCGAAAATACATGTTCGTGATTGTTGATTGATTCGCGGATAATCCGCCCCGCGGATAAACCGCTCGCGGATAATCGGAAGTCTACTGTAATGCATTTGTATGCATTCATTTAAGCATTATTTTTAAAAAATATTTTGTGAAGTAATGCATTTTTTTTTCAACCACCCAAACATAACTTCGAAAATTGTCTTCAGAAGTAATGCATTTTTATACATTCATCTAAAAGTAACTTTTAAAATTGTCTTCTTCGCTAATGTCATTTTATGCATACATTTAAAGATAACTTTTAAAATGGCTTTGTATAGTAATGAATTTTTTTTCGGCAACCATCAAAAATAATTATTGAAATTGTTTCATGAAATAATGCATTTTTATGTATTCATCAAAAGGTAACTTTAAAATTGTCTTTTAAGATCATGCTTTTTTATGCATACATTAATGGTAACTTCTAAAATTTGTCTTATGAAAAAATGCATTTTTTTTTTTTTTTTGCATCCTTCTAAAGAAAACTTTTAAAATTGTCTCAAGAAATAATACCTTTCTGTCTACTCATAAAAAGGAAAATTTTTAATTGTCTTGCAAAATAAGATATTTTTATGCATCCATCTAATGAAAACTTTTTAAATTGTGTGAAATAATGCATTTTCATGCATTCATCCGAATAGGTCTCTGAACGAGCCAAATTGAAATAGATGTTTCAAAGCTTCAATTTTTTGTGATTATAATTTTTTATTGAATTTTAAAACAATGCAAAAAATATATTTATAGCTGTGGAGCCGCACTTTTTTATATTTTTTTACCCGAGTGCAGCATTTCATTCTAAGAAAAATCTCGTGGACAGGAAAAAATAAAAATTATAGTAGTTTTTTCTCTTAATAAGATGGGAAAACATGGATAAGGAAGGAAAATTTCAAACTGAGAATTGTCGTCATTACTACATGCTTTGCTTTACTAATACAAAGTGCCCAACTGTTTTTTTTTTTTTTTTTTTTTGGGGGGGGGGGGGGTGTTGTCTTCAGATTTGCAACATATATTCTCTGTTTCAAATAAAAGAAAATACCACATATTTTGGAAGGCTCCAAAGCATAGTTTCTTAGTCTTAACGTTGAAGATGAAAACAGGCCAGAGAGATGCAATGTAAATTTGAGAATTTTACAAGCTAATTTTAAAATTTATCTTTTGAAATAATGGATTTTTTTAATTGAAAATTCAAACTTACATTTGAAATTATAACAACCGGACACGTAGACCCTTCCAAGAACATAAAGAATCGAAATGATATGCAAGAGTTACGTAGTAATAGATAATGATAAAAGAGTTTATGCAGGAATAAATAACTCCTATGAAACTTGTTGAAGGCGCAATACTAGACCCAGAATTACAAAATATAGATTTTTCAAGTTGTTTATAAAATATCAAGGGATAAGACGGCGTCCGTTGCACATATAATTCCGCTGCATTATCTGAAACTATAGTTCAAAATAATAGTTTTTAGATAATACAGATCAAATCAAAATTTAAAACTTTCTGAATTATCAATATGAATTGCGCAAAAGAAGGGGAATGTGAGACAAAATGAACAAATCGTTTTTTTTTTTTTTTTTTGAAAATCACAGTACTCAAGGAAAGAACATTGTACTTTACAATAAAACTAGCGTTGAAACAGAATTTTTTATTTTTTGTCAGTAAATTTGAATCTTCAAAAAGAAGTGGAAATTTTTCGTTCTTTTTTTCCATGATGCAAAGTGAAAAAATAAAATATTTTTCTAATGAAATATTTTTATACAATTCTAAAACATATTTTTGATCAAAAGAATCAGTAAATAAAAGACTGAATGAATAAATGAAAAGATAATGAAACAATATACGAACAATAAAAAGAATAAATCAATTCATCTATGAAGAAAAATAAATGAGCGAGTGAAAGAATGAATTAATAAGAAAATAGTGAATGAATGAATAAATAAGTGAATTACTAAATGAAGGAAGATAAGTGAATTAGTAAATAAATGAAAATGTACCCGAGTAGCATCAACTCATCGGCCGATGATCGGCCGTTCATCGAAATGCGATCAAATTTTGATCGGTCGATGATCGGCCGATGATCGGATTCCGATGAGTTTTCATCGGAAATTGCTCCAATATGTCTCATCGGCAATAGTAGAATCCGATCATCGGAATCCGATGAATTTTGCTCCCTATACCGATGAGATTTGGAGCAATATACGAGCAGTGCTGTTCCGAAGCGATGAATTTTGGATAAAAATACGATGAGATTTGGAGCAATATACGAGCAGTGCTGTTCCGAGGCGTTGAATTTTGGATGAAAATACGATGAAATTTGGAGCAATATACGAGCAGTGCTGTCGTTCCGAGGCGATGAATTTAGGATGAAAATACAATGAGAAGTAGTAACAACCACGATATAGGGACAAGCAAGGAGGGAAAAAAATAACACTGGGAAGAAAACTTGCAGGAGGAGTATTTTCGGATGACGTCATTTGGGAATTACTTAATATATATTATTTTTTTAATAACTTGTTTAATTAATTTCTAATTTAACAACTTTTGATGAGCGTGATTCATGAGTTCAATCTTAATCGCTCTAGCCGGGAATCGAACCCTAGTCCTCTGGAATACGAGATTCATATGCTAACCACTACACAAGTTATGCTCGCTCCATGGCGGAAAATAATGTATTAAATGGAAAATCATTTGTGGCGCCATCTATCGGGTGGCAAGGCAATGACAGATTTCTGAACGGGGGGGGGGGAAGTGAGAATTTTATTCAGTGAATATACTTATGGTGCCAGCTAGTGAAGAGTCGGAGTCGGTAATTTTGGGAGTCAGGAGTGGAATTGTTTTGGAGATAGAGAGAAATCATTCAAGAGTCGGAGTCTCATTTTGTTCGCAATTCCAGTGAGGTAATCGGCGTTGGAATCGTGGAGTTAAAGTTGAATTGATTTTGCAGCAAATTGAAGTAAACCCTTCCAAAATCCAGGAGTCGGATTCGGAGTCAAAGTCTCAGTCATTTTTCCTCCGATTCTCAAACTTGAATGTTGATTCGTATAGCCTTACGTTTGATCAATAGTCGGATATTCAAATAATAAAATTTATCCTATTTTAACAGTTGGGAGATTTCCAAAAAATTTAGATTGTTAAAATTTTTATCGGAAAATTTAAACGACCTACTTTTTTTAAGATGAAATGTAACTCGGCAAATTTTCATCGGAAAATTTGATCGTTACGATCTCTTTTTCCGATGAAATGTAGCTCGGCAAATTTTCATCGGAAAATTTGATCGTTAAGATCTCTTTTTCCGATGAAATGTAGCTTAGCAAATTTTCATCGGAAAACTTGATCGTTACGATTTCGTTTTTCGATGAAATTTCGCTCGGAAAATTTTCATCGGAAAATTTGATCGTTACGATCTCTTTTTCCGATGAAATGCAGCTCGGCAAATTTTCATCGGAAAATTTGATCGTTACGATCTCTTTTTCCGATGAAATGCAGCTCGACAAATTTTCATCGGAAAATTTGATCGTTACGATCTCTTTTTCCGATGAAATGCAGCTCGGCAAATTTTCATCGGAAAATTTGATCGTTACGATCTCTTTTTCCGATGAAATGCAGCTCGACAAATTTTCATCGGAAAATTTGATCGTTACGATCTCTTTTTCCGATGAAATGCAGCTCGGCAAATTTTCATCGGAAAATTTGATCGTTACGATCTCTTTCTCCGATGAAATGCAGCTCGGCAAATTTTCATCGGAAAATTTGATCGTAACGATATAGTTTTCCGATAAAAAACAGCTCATCGAAAACCGTTCTCGGATTCTGATCGCAACGATATCAGCGTGCATTACGCGATGAGTTTAGGAGGAGTCGATGATCGGCCGAGCAAAATCCGATGAGTTAATGCTACCTGGGTAAGTGATTTATGTTAAATGATTGAGTGAGTAAATGAAACAAACTATTTCATTCTGCCCCATCCACTTTGCCCCGTATGTACTTGACTAATTGTACAATTTATTTAAAATGCAAATAAGCTTAATATTAGCTAAATTAATACTGCATTGAATGTTAGGAGGTCTTAATTAATATTTAAAATGTTAATAACAAGATCTTTATCATTTTATAGCAATGAAAATAATTTTTTTACGAACAACAAAATATTACAATATGAGTATCAAATTTTTAAAATTGACTGTATAACCAAATGCTTTAATCTTCGACGGTACTTTTTTCCTGACTGGAATAGACTACATATGGTACTACAAAGTTAAAATAAAACCAGATAGGTGGAGCTAAAGGCAGAATAAATGTTTCATCAGTTTCACTTTTCCGCGATAATTCACTTTGCCCCACGTTCCCCTACTCTTAAAAAAAAAAAAAGTTTTTTTGACGATTTGAGCTTAGCGCACTAAAACTATTTTATTCAAATACTTACAATCATTTCCATCTCATTGTATTAGGTGATCCTTCAGAACGAAATCTTAGAAAATGAGTAGATTGAAATGAAGAAATATTTTGACAGGATCACATTAGCAAAAATGCTGAATAGAGAGAAAATTATCTCAACATTTATTTTAGGATAGATTAGCGTTATTCTCTACAAAGATGCCTCGAGAATCGGAAGATAACCTATCACGTTTGTGTCACAATACTTCTTTAATGCTGTTTCCATGTAAAATATCAAAACAAACGGGGAATGACGTCAAAGAAATAAATGTTTTAGTCCCATAAGCAATAAAAATGATATCAATCAAAGTTATATCTTTTATATAGAACGAAAACATATTGAATAACAATTATATGGTGAAGATAAAAGCTTTTAAAAGTGTTTTAAAGTTGATGACTTTGACTTGAAAGTCTCAGAAAAACCAAAATTATTTGAAATTTTTAAAATGCGTAAGATCTACAAATCTACCTTTGCTTATAATCAGTCTTGAAATTAATTCGTTAACTTTATCAACAATTAACTTCATAATTACCATCATCCATTTTTTGTTTTTTAAAATGATTAAAATTAATTAATTACCTATTTACCAACGACAGAGCAAGTAATAAAAGGTTGCGATATGTATCAATCAGCTACAACAAATTGTCATCCTGGAAACGCGTGTTTTACAAACCTACTCAGTTCAAAATTCATTTTTTGGCTTCGTGTTTAAAGTCCAAAATTCAAATTACTTTCACATGAGCTATAGCAAGTGTTATTTTGATTTTAAAATTAAAATGTTTTTCACAAAAATATACATGTTTGAATATTATTTTACTTCGTTTATTTTAAAAAAGATTTTTAGTTACCATTATGCTCCTGATTTAAATAATGAACTAATTGCGCCAATTTGAGATTTCAATTAATAACTTCAGTGCTTATAGAACTGTTTCAAACAAACCGGTGATGAGAAGATAATAGGAAAATAAAGAGAGAGAAACAGCACGCAACTACAGTTGGGGCATATCTAACTTGACAGCAAGCGAAGGCTGCACATATCCTAATTACAGCATGAGGACGCTGCCAGGTTAGGTTTGCCCCAACTATAGTCAGTCAAGTCGGAGTCCCCTACTTTTCACATACACGAAATGTCCTCTCTTCTTAAATATATCAAAAAGTTGAAACTGAAAAACAGGGGGGGGGGGGGAGGAAATTTCGTGTCGGCGAAAAGTAGGGGACACCGTCAAGTTCATATCTGTTATTGATACATTATTTATATCAGTATTCTAAATCGGGGTTCTGACATAAGTCGGTAAGGTATGTTCTTTCAGAAAAAGCTCATCTTTGAATTTCAATTTGTTAAATCGTCGCCTCAGAGAAACAGTAAGATATCTTAGTGTTATTCCTGGTATTGGATGTTTTACTGTTTCTCTGAGGCGACGAAATGTTACAGAAGACAGCAAAAGCATGACTTTTGAAAAGTAAAAAATCAAATTGTTCGTGACAAATTAACGGTTTTGCAATTAAGGATTGCAGCCACGTTTTGAATTTTTGTCGTTTTATTTTTCATTAAACGTTTTGCCTTTTCTCTTTTCGAATTTCTACGCTCTATAGTGGATTACTCCTTGTTTCTAAAAGTCATACTTTTTTATTAAAATTTCCCATCTTTTCAAATTTTTTACAAATTATTATACAAAAAGAGCTATTAAAGTTTTACCATGAAACAATAAGCAATCATCAAGTAATAATAATAATATATGCAAGAAGAAATGTGAGCAATTGAAGTATTAAAAAATAAAATACATTAATAAAACATTTGTACCCCGTAAACGCCGAATTAAATATCTTTGTTATGAACAGAGAGGTCTTTGTTATGAACATCTTCAGTTGGATATGATTTAAGGAAAAATGATGCATAATTACCGTAACAAAAAGTCTAAGGTAGCGATATCTCACTGCCTTATTAAAATCTACGCGCTTTACAAGTAATAGATCACGTGATTCGCTATCCATCAATCGCAAAACCCATAAAATCATCACCAAGCCACGGAAACGAGAAATCAATAAGCAATCTTGATTGCTCCAAAAATAACTAATCATTATTTTTTATTACACAAAAACCGAATTTAATTTTCATAAAATGAAACAAAAACTACCTACCTTACTTGTGTGTTGCAAACAACCGACTGCACTAAGCCGGCAAAAACACTCACTCTCACCGATACCGGCAAATTTGAAATTTCAAACACGTTTCTCACCAACGGCTCACAAGAAGAATCGGCAGTTTCATTCAAGCGCCGAGCCACACCAAATGGCACGTGTCAACAAATGGAGACGCATCTGCTTTAAAAGGCGATCACGTGATACGCCGGTTAAACAACCAGTTTTCCGTTCACAAACCCCTTCCCCCCCCTCCCATCCTCCCACGACTAATTGCAGGCATTGTTATCCGACGAGATCTGCATTTTTTTTCTCTTTGTTTCTCGCAGCGAGATCACTGGAAGAGAAAAAGGATGCCAGAGAGAGAAGGAGAGCGAGAGAGAACGTATGAAAAGGAAGATGAGCCCGCCTTCACCTATACCTAAAGAAATTAGTGCAACAAATTTCTATTGAATTTTTCTATTCATTTGCTAAAACTGGTTTCAAATATGTTATCAATGTGAACACTTATATAAAGCAGTATAACAAAAGCATTTTTAAAAGAAAAACAGAAGCGAAAAAAAAAAAAAAAACATAACGAGTCTAATGCAATAGGGCACAAATTTGCACTGAAAATTGCAAATACAAGAATATCTTATCATATCGGAATGGAGTAGTGAGCACGAAGATAATCTTTTTAAAAATAAGTGTTTGAAATCTTTACTAATAATAAAGCTGAAAGTTTCTCTGTCCGGATCTCTGTCTGTCAGGATCTCTGTGACGCGCATAGTGCCTAGACCATTCGGCCGATTTTCATGAAATTTGGCACAAAGTTAGTTTGTAGCATGGCGGGTGCACCTCGAAGCGATTTTTCGAAAATTCGATGTGGTTCTTTTTCTATTCCAATTTTAAAAACAAAATTATCATAAGACGGACGAGTAAATTACGAAATAATCATAATGTGGAACCGTAACATGGGTACAAGCCAATTGGCGAGAAAATTCACCATACATTATTTGTAAATATACAGGCGAACCAAAATACCTTTTTAATTTTCTATTACGGGCAAAGCCGTGCAGGTACCACTAGTATGTAATAAAAGTATTTTGTAACAAAATTTAAAAAATGACATAAAACACACCCACACGTAGGGTTCGCCAAATCGCGGGCGGATAAATAGATATCTTGGCAGCTAGTTCTTTCAGAACAAGAAACTTCCAGAAGCAGAAGCCATAGTACACTGAATTTTTATTCACTGAATCTCTATGTCTTTCACTCTCTCTCTAGAAGAACTCTGTCTAGAGAAAAAATGTGAGCCACAAATTATAACATGATGAAAAGAAAATAACATATTCTCGTACTGTTTTGGTAGGAAGACTGATTTCTTTGATTTTCAAGTTCATTGCAACAGGGATAACATCAACCTTTCGCACCGTTTGCTAACGGCCTTTTTTTTTTGCAGTAATTAGAAACTTGATGGTATAAAAAGAGCAAATTTTTCCACAGCAAGATGGTACACTACCCCATTTCGCAATTTTATTATTATTATTATTATTATATATTATCATCATTATTATTATTATCAATACTAATATTACTATTATTATTGTTATTTTAATTATTACTTTTTATTTTATTATTAATTATAATTATAATTATTATTACTATTATTATTATTATTATTAAGAAGTATTCTTACAATGTCACATTATTATTATTATTATTATCATTATTATTCAATATCATTATCAATCTAAATTATAATACATCTATTATTACAAATATCTTTTCATAATTTCCAGCAAATTAAATGTTAAAAATAAAGTTAAAACAAACGTTTAAAAACGATAATTTAACTATTTTCTGAAAGAAAAATAAAACAAAGATCTTACCACCCCGAAAGTCTATTAAACAAAATCGATTCGATTAAACTTGAGGCGCTGAAGACAACGTGATTCATATTCTCTGTTTTTCTTCCCAAACCATCATATCTTGCGATATCTAACTGCACTCTTAACAACGCCCTCTGGATCGATTTTTTTTCTCCACTCAACATTGATTGATTGATCAAATAGGTGCGCACCCGAAATATTTCCCTTTGAAGTCTTAAAACAGGAGGTATGCAAATATAGCCCACACTTTCGCTTTCGTTTGTAGAGCGTGATCAAAGAGTGACAAAGCGCTTAAAAGGTTCTGTCAGACGATGTGTCTCTAATCAGATAATTCTAATCTGTTCGACAGGTGGTGTTCAAAAGAAAAGAAGATAGAAAAACACCTGATAAGAGGGTGCATTGTTTTGTGGCTAGGTCAATTTAGAAACAAAATTGTGTCTATTCCACCTGTAGACATTCAATGAAGACGCATGAGGTTTGAATAGAAAATAATCTAAATGCACACATAAAGAAGTAAAATATTTTTTGAAGGAAAGATTCTTTTTTCATAAATACATTAGAACCTTATTCATCCGGAAGGAATTCTGAACTTTTTCAAAAAAGAATGGAAGTGTGTACGATGCCATTACTTTAACTAATAATAGTAAATACTACTACTGCTACTACTAATAATAATATTAAAACTTATAATGTAATAATAATAATAATAATAATAATAACAGCGATACAATTTACTACGTAATAGCAATAATAGGAGAATAATTAATAATATTATCATATCAATCATATGATATAATAATAATAATTATAATAATAATAATGATAACAATAATAATAATAATAATAATAAATGATAACGATGATGATGCTGATAATGATGTTATAATCACAATAGCAGAATAATTTAAATTTATAATGTAATAATAATAATAATTATAATAATGTAATGTTACCAAAATAATAAGAGAACAGTTTATGATATTATGATAACAATTTATAATAAAAATAAACATGACAACTGTTGAATTTGGAAAGTTTTTTATATCAACTAATCATTTACGCATTTATTCCGTTTTTCCAAACGCAATATCAAATACAGGGCCAAGAAAGCTATATAATAACAGAACCAAATTCCCCACCAGGTGAATGGACTTACATCATAAAAATTTCACTTGAATTTCAACAAAAGCGAACGAAGAATGAAAACGAAAACCCCAGAATAAATGAAGAACAAAAACCCACTTCTCGCGATGCATCAGACAATAAATCAGACTTAATTTTCTCCGAGGCTTTTTAGGCGGCTGCATAAAAGGAATTTCGGCGGCAGACGTACGGAAAATAGAGATGATAGCGATTTGCATAGAACTAAAGAACGATTTTCTGAGAGGTATGCAGCATAAATGGCCAACCACAATCTGTTGATTGCTGTTTTTTTTCTTTACCTTTCCGTTTTTACTTCTGGTAAAGCACAAGGAAGGTCGTTGCATTGTATTAAAAGGTTTATAGGATTTCTTTAATTAAAATACTTTTTGTAGGTAAGTATGGCAGTTGGTAATGATAGCATTTCCCTCTAGCAATCTACATAATGATAATATTTAAGGTTATTTACGTATGCGAAATGAATGAAAATGGAAAGGAATGATGAAAGTTTTGAACAATTTCGTCGAGTAGTTTATTCTGTCTTTTATTTTGGTTAAACAATTGTTAATCTTATCATAAATCATCAAAATTATTAAGTGATAATATGTTTAAAATATGGATATATCGAATATCATATTTTGCCGAACACAGAATTTCGAATATTTAGTTGAATTTTTAAAATTAATATTTGTATTATACTTTAAACTTATTTAAAGTTTTAGAAAAATCTAATTTGTGAAATATATGTGCACTTTTTTTCAACATTCTAAATTTATCTACATGAAGTATAGCTATTAATTCAAAACAAATGATTCCAAAACCAAATTAATATAATAAATGGCTAATCACCTTTTCACATATTTCTAAAATGATAAATTTTTCAGAAGTATATTTTATAAAAAGTAGCAGTTAATTTACTTGACACAGTTGCAATCATTTAATATTATGAAGTTTTTTTTCTAGTTACACATTTAAATGAGTTACTAATAGTAAGGTCAATGTAATGCGTCATTAGATTTAAGAAACATTTTAAAGCAACAAAATTTAAATTTAACACCTGAGTGCGTTGCTTTACTTTAAAATTACTTGAAAAAAGATAATATCGAGTAACACTTGGAATTAATTTTGCACTATGGCACTGTGCTGTAACTTTTATTTATAGTATTAAAAAAACAAGTGTTTGTTTACTAATTTCGTATAAAACGAAGATCGTTCGAACTAAAACATCCTAACGAACATATTAACAGAAAGTTAACGAACATTAAATCATTATAAAACTTTTTTCTGCATGAAGAACGCTACTTTATTTTACCTCTATCAATGCTCCCTCTTCTTTTCTCTCTCTTTTGTAGCTTCAAAAGCAAAAATAATTTCTTTTTCAATGCAAGTTTAACAACGACGAAAGAATAGGCAGCATATTGATTTTCGTTTTGTTAAAACTAATCAACTAAAACTATATTAACTAGCAAAAAATAACAGGCAATAACTAACGTTTTCTTTATATACTTCCTGTTTTGTATTTAAAATGCTTTCTGCCTATGGATATAATCCATTCTCAAGAAATGAAAATACGAAACAATTATCCACGTTTTATGATTAAAACTATTTAAAAATAAAAACACCTCAACTTTTTTCTAAAAAACATTTCAGCAAAGGTTCAACGACACTGAAAGAATGGGGTTGTTTCCTTCAGTCAAAAGTACTACTTTTAGTCACTGAAATTGATATATATATATATATATATATATATATATATATATATATATATATATATATATATATATATATATATATAATAGAGCGAGAAAAAACTTTCGTTCTCCAAACGCTTAAATTTTAATTAGTTTTTTCAAATGTCTGATTTTGAAAACAACACGTGGTCTTTATGACGTCACAAATGGCGGTACTTTGGTGCATCTGTCTACCGCGTGTCCATTTATGATAATCAAGCGAATTGAATATTGCTCTCTACGCTTGCTATCAACCAAATCGTTGCCAACACATGTGAGCAAAGAAGCGAATTAAAGATTGTGTTCTGAGAATGGCAACAGTGAATGGCATTTCATCATTTGTGATGTCATCGGCAGAAGCGTAAAAAATAAAAGCGCACCAACTAAAATAATAATTTTTTAAAACTATAAAAATTATTTTTTAAAAAAAATGGTCAGATCCTATGCTTTTAAGCATGCTCTTTCAGAAAAAAATAGTTTTAAAATTTCGGAAACGACCCCATTGGGAACATTTTGGCATTCACCGGAAAATTCTCACGTTAGATTCCTAACTATTTTTTCACAAACGAAAAATACTTCCGATATTATTTTGGCATCACCAAATTCAAACGAGAGAAAAGCAATTGAAATACACAGTCATTGTTTGAAACATCCGGTCACGACTGACACTCGAAATAGCGGATGTTTTGCCAAAGACAATCACATTTTTTCGAGTTACCAACCTCGGAGTGTGGAGCAAATGGATGTAAAAGAATGCCCATGTCCACCATGGCACACATGTTAAGTAAAGGTCACGACAGTGGATTTACATAATTGGAAAAAAGTTTCAGAGAAGCACATGTTTGAAAAAAGCAAAGAATTGCAAGAATAAGCTTTGTTATGTTAAGTTTTAATACTGATTGTTATTTATGTCATTTCATTGTTATGGATTTAGTTTAAAAGAATAGTATTGAAAAAATGGCGGATAGTTTCAATAACGCGTTTGTGCTGTAGGCAGCTTATTTGAGCGTTTACATGTCGAATATTGTTTTTGCACCATGAGGAAAACCTCAGAAATAAAAGATTTAAATGCACGTGCATTGAGACTGGGTAAAAAAGAATTAAAGACCAAATGATAAAAAGATTTGTTGCTTGAAATTTGTGTCTTAATCCATTGTTTACTATAATCGTTGTCTATGTTAAATAATTTTACTTATTTTTAAGCTAAACATACTACACCACTTCGAAATCTACATAAGATTAATGAAAATCAACGCATTAAAGCACAACAAGTATATCGCGGTTTTTATGATACTTTAAAAATATCATGTTCATCTCCAACACTGTTTACTAGGGAGGGTCATTTTCTAAAAATTTAACTTTTGAACGCAAATACTTTTTAATTTCGAAACCTTTTTTTTTTTCGTTCTTACATGAAAGTTACCAACTAGAAGAAACCATAAACAATGGCCTAGCTAAGTTCCAATTATTTTTGCTCATAAATAAAACAATTTAAAAAAATGCCTTGTTTACGGAAATAAAAAAAAAGATAAAAACTATTAATGTTTAAAAATCGAGGCTAATTTAATATCAAAGTAGTAATTTTGTTAATTGTGAAAACAATGAGCTATTTTAATGATTTGTGGGAATTTAATATTAAGTTCTCTTAGCTAAAGTACGGCTTAATTTTTGGTTATACTTTTAGTTCAAATATGCGTTAAAAATAGTGTTTAGTAAATCTGAGAATATACTGGTAATTTATAATTTTGGTAGAACGCCTAATACTGATGTACTTCACTTCCATCATTTATTTTCACTTAAGAAATAATGATATTGATTCGGTCTGTCAATGAGGTGCGGAACTTTTCATTAATATAGGCCTAATGGATACATTTTTCGGGGAAATATTTTTTTTCTTCGTTGCTACAATCTGCACATGTTAAACATGAAACATATGACACATAAAACATGTTGAACATGTTCACTTCTTTTTTATATTAATTTACATGCATGAAATTCAAGTTCACGGAGGTGAGATTTCACAAAAACCACACTTAGTTTTTTAAACAAAATCTATCTTTTTGTTTTTAGACAAAAATCTCACAACTTCTTTATGGCTGAAAAGAAACAAGGGGGTTGGCTTCCTTGTATCACGGAAAATAAAATGTGATGTCATTACTGAAACGCGTTAATGAGAAAAGCGTTTTGTGTTTAGGTAACGGAGGTGAGAATTTATTGTGTGACATGATTTCTTATCCTACTAAAACGAACTAAAATACAGTATTGAACAATTTAATATACTTACAAAATTAGTATTTAAGACACTTGTGAAAGGAATAATAAATAAATGAATATAGACTTTTAATTAAACAAGTTATTACACAACATAAACAGTCACACCAGGTGTGTGACATGCCACAGAGGTGAGAATTCACATGTTGTGAACCAAAATTATATTAAAATAAAAATTATAAATTAAAAAAATTGTTGGCAGGTTTAAATTGATATGTTTTTGATGAAATTGAAAAGCATTGTTAAATGAATTGTTCCTTAAAAGTTTCTACAGTAAAAGGCGTGAGAAAGAAAAGTTACACTTTTTAAAGAATGATACAGGAATATTATGACCCTTTTTTTTGGAGTAAAATGGATAAATAAAAATTCCATTCCGTACACTTAGGTTTGAGAGCAACAACGCAACTAAAAGGCTTCTTTGTAAATTTGTGATTGATCATATTGTTTATTATAGCGGAGAGCGGGGCATGTTGGAAGATTTTTTACTCTTTGGTTTCAACATGCCCTATGGAGGGACACGTTAGAACAGTGCGAGGGACAAATGAGAACACACACACACACACAAAAAAAAAAACAAGAAATGTTCGTTGAATATCACTTGATGCTTATGTTTTTGATATAAAACATGTACACAAATTTAGGTTAGTGAAAAACAATGCTTTCAGTCACAAATATAGGAACCATTTTCAATGAAAATTTGTGATTTAAGATATAGTTTACGTTTAATTTTAAACACCGCTTCCAAGACATATAGTTAGTTTAAATTATGATATTTTTAGTTCCTCTTAATAACATTGTACTGGAAGGGTAAAAATAAGCACTTCAACCAAAAAGAAAAGTTGCGACATTGAAACATTAAAAAAAAAAAAAAATCCCCCGAAGAATACTGTATAAAACTTTTTTTTAGATAGAAATAAAACAATAACACGAACATTATTGGGAACTCGAAACTAGTTTAAAATGCCAACAGCCTGAAAGAAGGGACCTGTAAAAAAAAAAAAAAAAAAAAAAAAAAAAAAAAAAAAAAAAAAAAAAAAAAAACGGATTTGTTTTCCTCCATACCATTTCTTCAAAGATGGCTTGAACTGATTGAACAAGCTGAAAAACATTTGACTTAATATTGGACAATTAGAATACTAAGTTTGTCTTGCAAAACAAACTTTAAGTGAAGTCTACTTTTTCTTCTAAGACAGCAGCATTCAATTTGAAATTAGTAGTTAATTGGAAATGTATCCATTTATGAAATTGCACGTAAGTGTAGAAAACGAGGAAAGTACTCTTAAAGAGTTCGGAATTTCAAGATCCTCAAAGCAAAGAAGATCATTGTTCCAGCGTTCATCCAAGCATGGCGCCAAAGTCATCCAAAAAAAGACTACCGTCGAATGCGATCCGAGTTCTCCCTTCAAAAAACACATTGTAATAAAAACCCAGCGAACTGTGGAAAGATGCATTAAAAGAGATAGAAAAAGTCTTCCTGCGGCTTAAACCAACCTATTCCTGAACAGTCTTGTTTATTCTTGACTAGGAGAAAGGAGCTTATCAAATCATGAGATGAATTTTCGAGCAGGGGAAAGTTTTGGTTTTATTCTTTTGATAGTTTGCTCGCTCGTACGTGACAAAAAGGTGTGTATCCGGAAATTGGTGATGATGGTAAATGCTGCTTAACTCACACCAGCAGACCAAAGCAAATTTAGTTCGTGGAATTCGTACCAAATGAGAAAGAATGGGGGTCCGGCGAAAAAGCTTGTGATTTCATGCTTGTTCATGTTATTTTGCGTAGAAAATAATAGCGGGCCAAAGGAGTTGTTTTACGAACAGAACAGTTCCTTTTTCAGGTAGTTAGTCTCGTTTATTGCCGTTTGCTGGATGGGCAAAATGCAACACTTGCAATGTTTCAACGGAAAGGCGTTAGATTCAGATATTTAAGTATTTTCGTATTCAAGATTTTTCTTAGTTCTTAAGTTTTTTTTTAAATTTACATTTAAGACTCTAAAAGATGTGTTTGAGATCCTTTAAACACAAAATGAATACGGATATAGATCTTTATTTTTCCTCGTACGCAATCCTACCAAGATCATTTTTGTTTTAAAACAGTTACAAACGTCCCGAAACAAGTTTGTTTGATCGTACAAAATCATACCAAGATCATATTTTGTTTTAAAAGCACAAATGTACAAAAACAAATTTGTTTGATCGTAGGAATTCCTACTAAGATCATATTTTGTTTTAAAAGCACAAATGTACAAAAACAAATTTGTTTAATCGTAGGAAATCCTACCAAGATCATATTTATTTTTAAACAGCATTAATTGTACTCAAACAAATTTGTGCGTTAAAAAATATTGTACTTAATCAATTCTTCTTTTTGAGAGTTCATTTCTGTCCTTTTCAGCAATAAACACAGACTAAAAAATATGCTATTTTTGTTTAAATACACGGTGTAGTTGTATAAAAGTATTCACTGCCCCGTTTTGAAGGAAAATATAAATGGCCAACGTAAGTCTAGTGTTTATTACAAGCAAGTAAATGGTACAAAATATTAAGTTCATGCAACAGAAAATAGTAGTACATAGTTTCCTTCGGAGTTTTCATATATATTACTATTAGCCAGCTAAATAGCCGGAATTGAGATAAAAATAGCGCTTGTTGACTATAAAATTGATTAATAAACTTTCTAATTAATTAATATTGTCCAATTTAGGTGAACCTTTTGTAGATAACAATTGCCCATGGGGGATTTTAAGAGAGAGACAAAAAATTACTTAAAGAAACAAAGTTGTAAAACAAATGATGGTATGATGAATAGTGCAAAAACGCCAAACAAAACACAGCGTCGTATAACTATAAAATCCATTGGAATAATAACAAATGTTTTTTGACAATAGCAGCTCAAATTACTAAATAAACGAAATCTGAATTGAAGGTCAAGCATTACGGACATTTATAGGACTGAACAATAGTGAATCAGGAACTGAAAACGACAATAGTAAAGGTTACAAGAGCATATCTTTCAAGTAGCTCAAATTGAGATAGAATTTCTGGATTATTTAGGTCAAGCAACATTACATTCTTGTGGGGAAATCGAAGCAGTAATCTTTTTTGTGGAAGAAATGTTAGTTGATTCGAACTTTTGAACTTGTGAGTTACTGGGATTGATTACGAATTTAAGACTAAAAAATGTAAACATTTATCGATGACCAAAAAATAAGTAACTTTCACAAATTTCTTTGTAATAAAACACTAAAAGATTATAGAACTCATTTAAATTATCATTCTTATCACAAAAACCAATAACGCGTTTAGGAGCCAATTTATTTTCACTAAATTGACGCAATAAAGCTACCTCTATTTATAAGTGTAAAATATCCTCATACATATAGATAAAATAGTCGATGATCGAGTAACGCACGAGTTTCAACAGTGAAACTCGCGCCACGGCATGATAATTTGATGATATGTTTTGGTAATATTTACCATGTAAGGAAATGATTTACAGTGACAAAGCTGAACTCGATCCGGTAACTTAACTGTTTTTCTGGTAAGACTGTGTCATTTCAGAGGAATGAAGAAACGAAAAAATGGTTAACAATGAACGCTACCTACTAGAGTTTAGAGTTAATCCATTGGAGTTAGGGTTACAATTTCAGCTATCAAAATATCACCAAAAAGGCAATGGCTTCGTTCAAATATTGAAGTAATTTTCATCCGTCGTACCTTGACTGAAGATTTTCTAGTAATAATATATTTCTTTTAACTACACTTTTTAATCATAATTTAACACCAACATACTTCATGTTTTAATTAAATTTATTTTAACACTTAAATGCATCGTAATGCCATTTGGCCAATTTGATCTTTTCTATAAATACAGATTGAAACTCTGCAGTTGGAAATAACCAAGAAAATATTCACTGAAGATACTATTAAATAATTTTAAAACTTGTAAATGAACCAATCTAATGGATAATAAAAATGGATTTTTTTTTTTTTTTGAATTCGCAAAGGTAGGACTTTTTTTCGTTTAGTGCACTTGAAAATGCCTACATTTTAAAATTCTATGAAGAATAAATTTTACAATTCAGGCAGTGAGAAGCAAAAGGGATGTGTGAAAATTAAAAAATCGGAGATAGCTAGCACGTGAACCTCTCCTCCACCTTGGGGAAAAAGATACTTCTAGTAGTCCTGCTAGGTGCTGCTGTACAGCATGATTTTTAAAAAAACGTTTCAACGAAAACCTACCTAGGACCTCAACTTGAAATACGTTTTAATCAAAGCTTTAAAATATCCACTTAGATCCCCTTCCTTCTTACTGCTCAATTATTTAAATTGTAAAGCATTTTTACCAAGTAGTTATGCAACGATAAACCATCACTCAACTATGCAATGATTTTTAAAAATATTTTTCTCATGATTTGAACCGTAGTTCAAACACATATTTAAAAGAGTTTTTAAAAAATCATACATATAAAGGGTTAGAACTGAATATGATGTTTATTCACTATTAATGGTCTGATCCTAAACCATTTTTCACGTTTATTTATTTTAAGATTAATACAACTTCTGATAAATTTAATCTATTCTTCTAAAAGAGAAAATTTTCTTATCATCCGCAGAAAAGTTACATTTTATGTATTTTTAACCTCAAATATAAAGTGAGTCAGTGTTTGATTTACTGCCATCTGCCGCGTTTACATTTATCTTAAAAGAGCGCTTTACGTCACGTTGTCATAATATGTGCCTACAGGTGGGTTGATTTATGGTAAGAGAGATACATACGCAAGAAACAAAACTGCACAGCGTAAAAAGTAAAAGATAAGACAATATTTCCTGATCCTAAACTAGGAGTGGGTTCTTCAACAAGTTTTTAGAAATAGTAAATTAGTATAATTTTTACTTCTGGGTTACAATCTCATGATTAAACAAGAAAAATATAACTATTTTTAAGCATTTTTACTATACTTGGCATGATTGTCACGGAGTAATCTGAGGCCTGGTTTTGCTTATATTTCAGCAATTAAATCACTTAGAGACTTTTAGATTTCACTAAATGATTTTCTAAATCCTAAGGTACAACTTTAAGCTGAAAAATTAAAATTCTGAAATAAAATTATTATTTCGGTAAGGATGGAAAATAGCAAATTTCATGTAATTTCCCTATTAAATGTTTAAATATAAATGATATTGTTACAAATTGTGTTGCCTTGCAAATGTAATGCTAATAGTAATCATAATGAAAATATTTAATCATGGCTTCTCTGGAGCAAGAATAAAATTTATTCACAGACGTTGCTTTCTTAGGGTTTTTATCCTCTTCTATGCCAATAATTGATGACGAGGCAAAGTAAAGAGACATACTAGGATCTTTATCACAAGTAACTTGTACGCTGTGAACCATTGTTTTGCTTATATATCAGCAACTAGACCACTTAGAGACTTCGGAATTTCATTAAATGATTTGTTTAATCTTAAGGTGCAACTTAACGCTAAAAAAACGAAAATCTAAAATAAAATTTTGTTTGAAAACGAAAAACTTTAAAATAACAGATTTTTTTTTAAAAAAAATACTAAGCACTTATAATGCACTCAAAAGGATAAAATAACTTTTCTGGGTCAGAAAGGACAACTTAAGTATTCCTGTATCTTTCAATTATTCCAAGAAAAAGACTTCACAAACGAAGAAAAGTGCGCTCAAGTCATTTCAAGCCGAACTTTCCCATTAAGAAAAATATGCATGCTTCAACACTCAAATTTATGGTAGAAAGCTAGATAATGATAAAACATTTTTTTACATGACTTGTGCCGCACTTTTCTTCGTTTGTGAAGTTTTTTCTTGGAATAATTGAAAACTACAGGAATACTTAAATTGTCCTTTCTGACCCAGAAAAGTAATTTTATCCTTTTGAGTGCATTATGATAAGTGCTTAGTATTTTTAAAAAAATTCTGTTATTTAAGTTTTAAAAATATTGCAATTCATTATTAACTGTGAAATTCAAAAAATTGACATTGAAACAATGACTTTTGACACCATTTAATAAAAAACTGAAAATTGTTAATGTTTGAATCACTTTAATTACTGAATAATATTTCCATTTTTTAAATTTCGCTTAAATGTATCTAGTTGTTTTCCAGGGTCTGAGTAAAAGTTATAATATTTTCATATGATTTCATTTAGCATAATTTAACACAAGTTATAAGTTTTAAATTTCAATTCAAGCTTAGACAATAAGTCTTCGCTTTGTCTCCTTTCTAATATCGTCATAAAATAAAAAGTTAGTTCATTAAACAAATTCAAAAAACAAAGAAAACAGAATAATGAGTAAAATTTAGTTATTTTAATCATTATTCGTTTTTTTTTTTTTTGAAATGTTCAACAAATTTCTCGAATTTTTGTTCCCTTCTAACTTAGTTTCTCTATTGGATTAATTGAAATGACTTAGTCATCGAATGATTCCTTGAACACTTAAATGACTAATTCATTGATTCGCTCTTCATCTAATCATAGTTCGTAAGTTTTTAACAAAGTTCTTTCTCTCTGCATGTTCAGTTAAAATAATAGCAATATAGAACAATCATATCTACTTTTACAGAATTTTGGACCTTATTTTTACAGAAAAATCAGAATTATTAAGCACTGACACTGACATTACAAGATTTTCAACATTAGGGTCGCAACAGGACTTGGAAGGGTTTTACCAACACATATCTCGTGAAATCTATATGATCTTTAAAGTTCAGTTTAATTCATATACTAGAAAATCGTCCGTTAGGGTATGACAAGGAAAATTGCTTCAATATTTGAAAGAAGCCATTGCCTGTTTGATGATATTTTAATTGTTCATGTTTGAACCCTAACTCCAGAGGATTAAACCTAAACTCCAGTAGGTAGCGTTCATTGTTGACCATTTTTTCGTTTCTTCATTCTCCTAAAATGACAGTCTTACCAGTAAAACAGTTGAGATTTAAGAGCCGTGTCAAAATAAAGCATTTCCCTACATGTCCAACGTTACCAAAAAAATGTTATCAAATTATCATTTCGTGGCACGAGTTTCATTGTTGATGACGCCAGGAGTGTAACTCGATCATTCGCTATTATATATATATATATATATATATATATATATATATATATATATATATATATATATATATATATATATATATATATATATATATATATATATATATATCTTAAGGTATGTGCTTTTTATCTTAAGGTATGTTCTCTGATTCCTTTCTCTTCTAAGGCTCTCGGGGAGGTTAGCAAGCTATTGGGACCTTCCCTCTTTCTAGACAGAAAGGGCCTTGTGAACTTTAGGACCAATCCCCCCCTTGATAAAGTGTTGGTCCTGGGTTCACCTTTTTCATTTTCCATTTTGATGTTCTCGCTTTTTTCATTTGCTTTTTTCATTTGTATTTTGACTGTTTGGGTGAATATGTTTGTACTGTTTTTGTTTCTAGCAGCTTTGCGCTGGCATTACGGTACACTTTTGTATTTATTCCTTCAGTTTTTTTAATGTCGTTGATTTTTCAATTTCTTTGAATTTCTATTTTAAATTTGTCTTAAATTGTATCTCTTGTTATATATATATATATATATATATATATATATATATATATATATATATATATATATATATATATATATATATATATATATATATATATATATATATATATATATGAGGATTTTATTGATTTTTGCTACAATAGTTTATTTAAATAAGGACAGGCTACTTCAACGGTATTAATTTGAGCAAATACAAAAAGTGATGTGACTATTAAATGAAGAAAAAAAATTATGCATACATTAGAAAACTTTATTCAAGTTAACTAACTACTTGATGTATTTAAAAAAAAAAATTAAAAAAAAAAAAAAGGATGCGTGTTCTCATATACGGACAGTCAAAACAGCAACTCTTGTTGCCATCTATTTTGACACTTAAAATATGTAAAATATAGAGTTTTGCACTTTTAAAGTTAGCGTTAGGTATTCAAAATCTGAAAGAAACGCTGGATTATTTTGTAAGAAATTATGCTCACAACAACTACACCAAAAAAGAAATGCTACAGGTAAAACACTGAATTCGTACAATTCTTCCAATCATAATAATTTCCTTTTTTATAAGAAATTGGGGAAAAAAAAGAGAGAAAGAATAGCATAGTAATTATAAGTTTTCAAGTACAGTAATAATAATAAGTAGTAATAATAATAATAATAAGTAATAATAAGTCTCCTATAAGTTATAGTCGACGATCGAGTAACCCGCGTGTTTCAATAAGAGAGAGCACGCTCTTCCTTTCAATTATCTCTCCCTGTAAAAAGTTCTTTCTAGTTCAGATCCTTCTTTAGAAAAAAGCCAACTTTAAGTGAAAATCCCTTATTTTCTCCGTAATTAAAAAATTACCATAAATTTGAAACACTTAAAACAGTATTAAGTATAAAAACTCGTATGATCGACATACAACAAAATTTATAAGATTTTTATTATTTTATTTAATTTATTTTGTGGTTATAACATGGAAACAAAGAAACATTTTAGTAAAAGAAAATTATGTGTTGCAGAAAAATCAGGGGTTTCTATAGATATTTAATTTTTATTTTTACGAGCCTTTTTTTTTTTTTTTTTTTTTGGCCTCATATTAGAGGATTTATGCAAAAATGTTGATTAAAATCCGAATAAACTGAAGGGGTGAAAACTGAGTTGCAAGATTCCACCCGATCTAACAAGAAACATACCAAGTTAATAAAAACATGGTAATAATGCAAAGTAACTAGTTACAATACTTTTAAGTTAAACCATTAATATCAAGATTTTCCATGCTCATAACTATATGCAAAGTTAAACTAATAATCATGAAGAATAAAAATATATTTTTTCCAGAAATAAATGAATAAATTAAATATTTACATAATTAAAACGCTGTTAATATTAAACAAATATTAATAAACGGTGCAATACATAAGCTGCATTTTTTAAGTCATCTTTATTTGTAACAGAATATGTGAATCAAAATAAACTCCCTAAAGTAAGAAAGAGGGGCTCATTTTTTTATTATGAAAACTCATATTTAGAGGAGGGTGGCCCAAAGCGAGTAGATCGCCCAAAGCGGGTAGTCCTTTGTATGCCTCCCCCCTCATGTTGTGTAAGCGGCAATGCATACGTATGTCGTGTTTACATGAACACCCCGAGTTTTAATCAGTCCCAGCGAAGCAGCAGTGAAGTGGCATTTCACAACCAGGCTTTTTTTTTTTTTTTAAATGAAGTTTTGTAACTTGTGATTAGTCGAAGAGCAGCTTTTTTTTTTTAAATAATATTACGTTATTCTGACACCATCCATCTACAAACAACGATACTCATTTCGTTTGGTTCTTTTTTTTTTATTTAAGGTTATAATCATTGAAATAAAAAACGTGCCTTCGGGCAAAGCGGATACAGGATTTAATCATATATTTATTTATAATTTCTTGACTCGTGTGCTGATTTAGATTTTCTATTTCAATAGGATAAGTATAACTTTAAAAAGTTATTTATTAGGATAGTAATTAATAAGTCTATTAATTTAATCAGTTATTTCTTTCAGTTTTATAAACAAATGTGCTGACTTTAAATTGGATAAGTACAACTTTTTTATATATTTTTTATAATGGCAGAGAGCTAGTCAATTATTTTAATAATTTATAACTTCAAATTTGACTGGCAAATGTTCAAAATCACAAAGTTAAGCTTACCCGCTTTGGGCTCTCTGGTAGGGCAAAGCAGGTTTTTCAAATGTTTGTAAAGTTTGATAATAAATAAATATTGCTTTACATACAATACAAAAATCACTTTTTATTTTAAAGTTCAAGAACCCTGCTAGGAAATAAAACCGAAATTGTTGCGATAAAAATCCAAAAACTACAATTCTCGAGCGTTCTTCGAAAACCTACCCGCTTTGAGCCACCCTCCCCTACAGCTTTGAAAGCACATCGAAAAACCTGGAAAATTATCAGATACTTAACTATCCACATTATATTATATTATTTCTCCACAGGCCCTATGGCATATTTTTTGTAAAAAATATTGGTCTTTTAACTGCTGTCGTGTCTAAATAGCTATAGAGTTGTAAAACTAATAGTTAACTGCATGCTATTTCCCCATGCAGCTAGAGAACTTGAACAATAAAAGACACACAAATTAGCAAATCAATTCAACCAAAAACTGTTAGGTAAAATTTAATTGCTTTTGATATAAACATATTTCATTTTTCAACAATATTAACTCGTTAAGAGATTTTCTTTTATTCCAGTATTTATCATTTGTAAATTAATTTTCTAATATTCCATCATTTTTACCAGTATGGGAATTTCTTGTTCCAATATATAAGAAATAAAACGTCGATTTTCTAATTTTTCAACATTAATTACTAGTACATCGATTTTCTTATACTACAACATTTATAACAAAAACGCCGATTTTCTTTTGCTTCAACATTTTTAACTAAAACGTCAATTTTATAACACTCATAAACAGTAAGTCGATATTCATAGAAATGTCCAGTAAATTGTTAAATCATTTTCGCTTAAATTCTGAAAACATTACTTTCCACTATAAAAAGCCGCTTTTTTTTGGATTTGAAATCCAGAAGGCACGACAATGACCCTAGAATTTTTTTAAAAACATATGAAGAGAAAAAAAAGGACTAGATTTAGATCTTAAGCGATGTACAATTCACCATAAAAGTGACAACTTTTGAAAGGCGAAAAGGAAATTCAAGAAACATTTTCAATTTAAATAAAGCCGTTTAATCTCTACGAACGCATCCGCGTCAAATCTCAGAACAGCTTAACGCGAACTGTCAAATGGACATTATAATCCTTGAAGAGATAAAATATAATCTTTCACAGGTCACATTTTGCGTCGAAATTATTTGCAATTTTTCTTAGTTTAAGGAACTACAAATAAAAAAGTAGCAAAATATAAGCTGCATATTGAAAAGAGTTTATCTCATGCAAATGGCTGCCAACCTGTTTTACGAAGAAGTTTTGTCAGCGCATAGCAAAACTAGACAAATGAGCTCTTAACCCCAAAAAGAGTTCACTCCAAACTACAAAAATCATATTTGAATAGACAACTTCTATCCTTTTATTTGCCACTAGTGGTACCCGCACGGCTTCGCCCGTAATAGCAAATTAAAAGGTCTTTTGGTTCGCCTGTATATTTACAAATGATGTGTAGTGAATTTTCTCGCCAATTGGCTTGTGCCCACGTTACGGTTCCACATTATGATAATTTCGTATCTCGCCAATTGGCTTGTGCCCATGTTACGGTTCCACGTTATGATAATTTCGTAATTTATTCGTCCATCTTATGATATTTTTTTCTTAAAATTGGAATAGAAAAAGAACAAAATCGAATTTTCGAAAAATCGCTTCGAGGTGCACACCCCCATGCTACATACTAACTTTGTGCCAAATTTCATGAAAATCGGCCGAACGGTCTAGGCGCTATGCGCGTCACAGACATCCTACAGACATCCTACAGATATCCTACAGACATCCAGACATCCTCCGGACAGAGAGACTTTCAGCTTTATTATTAGTAAAGATAAAAGGAAAATATCATACAAAATTGATAAGAACATCTCATATCTTTGTGTATTAAAAGAAAAGTTTTGTCAAAACTTTGTTAGTGTGTGTGGTTCCGCGATGCCTAGAAGACCCCATAATACCTAAACCCTTGACATTTTGCGTAAAACTACTAAGGACCCCAAGGGTTTGCACCTCAAAACGTTATTTTTTATTTTGATGTTTGGAATTAGAAGGGGGTGGGAGTGGCAATTGATTTTTTAAGCTAAAACATCACATATTTTTTCTAATTAAAAAGTCAAAGAATTCCTGCACCACTTAACATTCTATGAACTTTGAAAGGACTTTTTTTTCTGTACAAGATTATGTTTATTCAATTTCCTTCATTAATTAGAAGAGAAGATATAAGGAATGAATAAATAAGGATTTATAATTTAGCGACAATCCTAAGCTAAACTTTATGCAAGCACTAAGCTAAGCAACTAGATATCACTGAATATCACAAATTTTAAAACGACTTTTTTAACCTTACGTAGGACCGTTTTGCTATGTCCAGGTGCTTCTTTCCAATAGGCTGGGAAATTTGGTGTAAAATTAGTTCTAACCGACGGCAATGAGCATTTCTAAGCATTTTTTCTTTAAGTTTTGTGATGCGTATTTTAATCAAGTTATTTTTTCTTTAAGTAGAATGGAATTTTAATACTGTTGTAATTATAAGGGACGATATAAACTAATCATATTTTCTACAGGAGGGGAAGACGACATTTTCATTTCGTTCTAATTGTATAATGAGTATTTCAATAAAATTCTTCCGAGCCGAGGAATTATTTCTTTGTGAATCAAAAGAGATCGAGTAGCAATCATTGGTGAGCTTCAACAAGCAGGCACAAGCTGCAAGGGACGCGGAGTCCCTTGTTTAATTAAAAATATATACAATGTTAATAATAGAGTATTCTCTTACAAACAAATGTATTGTACTGTTCATTTCCATCGCCCAAAAATTTAGCTTCCGTACATATTGTTCAACTAGCAAAAATATCCGGCGTTGCCTGGGTCAGTAATTATTATGAGAAACAATCGCTACTTTCCTTCGTTTAATGCTTTAACTGAAAGAACTCAAAACATACCGCTTTGACATGATTAAAACTCGAGCTTGTTCTTACACATAAAAGTAAAATGGCAATAAGTATGAAGAACAAAATAGTTTTCTTTTAGAACCGAAAAAACGACATTTGAGCATACATAAATTTTGAGGAATTTCCAAAATATGAAATTAACTTCACATGTTGAAAAGATATATCAGTTATTGTTATTATTTTTTAAATTGAACATTGTAATCTAAGCTGGAGCTGGACAGTAAACATTTTCATCCGAAATTTTTCCAAAATACGAAGTAAAATTTGGCGATTGTTTGAAATTGCGCGGAAAGACAAATTAATGGAAGTTTTTGTGCTGCTTATGGATTTGCTTAATTTAGTTGGCGGATTATTTACATTTTCACAAAAGTTTCAAAGATTCTTTTAATGGCGATAATTTGGTTACATGGTGAAAACCGAGAAATAGTATTACGTCGTCTTTAGCTACAAAAACAGCGACAGTTGAAAAAATCTGCCTTAGCTATTGAAATCTGTTCGCAAAAAGATTTGGCGAGATTCCTGCTGGTCGCTTTGATAATGAGTTAGTGTCCAATCAACACAAATAAATAAATAAACCAATTAATTGCATCAAAGTTACATTAAAATGGAAAATAATCAGCCAAATCTATTTATTATTTGCCAATCTTGTGCGAAAATGTTATTTAAAATTTAACTTGAGAAAAGCCTTGAACAGTCAGACGAAAAGCAAAAATATTCAACGATACAACAATTTATTGTAGCTATCGACGGGGAGTTGAGATGATACACTAAATACTGTATTGAGTTGAGGAAAGTCTTCGAACATGGAACTAAAAAGCTTATAACTCGTTTTTTATTCTACTTACAAATTTCGAACAGGTGCCATCTTCAGAAGAAAAATCAGAGCTTTCGATGGACATATAATGTTAGTATGTGCAAGCATTTTTTCACCCCCATATTAGAGAATTTGTATGAAAATCGTGTTTTATTGCCCCCTATGGGGGGTTTTGCCCCCCATAACGGGACGAAAACTACCCTATGTGTTATCCTGATGCGTAAGCTATAATATTGTAAAGTTTCATTAAAATCCATTCAGTAGTTTCTGCTTGAAAGAGTAACAAACATCCATCCATACAGACAAACATTCGCATATATAATAGTAGTAAGATAGATCATTCCTTATAATGCTAAAACAAAAGTCATAAGCGCACTTGATCCCTTTTATTTAGATTTATTTATTTATTTATTTATTTATTTATTTTGTGAATTTTCTCTTATGCACAAAAGTATTGGGCAGTTCATTTTCATCAGTGTCTTCACTTGAAAATGTATTTTTTTTACGCTAATTACAATCAACGCAACGAACTAATAAAATAGACTTAAATAAGAAAACAACAACGTTTTATTGCACAAAACGTGTTGCAAGCTGCAAGTTTTGTGAAATAAAACGCTGTTGCTTCAAATTTTACTTTTCTGCACAAAGGTATTAGTTTATTTATTTTATAAAAAAGGTATTCAAACAAAAAATGCAAATCAAAGTCACCCTAAATGACTAACCCAGAAACACAGGCATACAGTACTTTTCAATTTATGTTTCCGTAAACTTGCTTTTTTTATTGTTTAATTTTCCATGAAATATTAATCAAAAAATTTAAAGACTTGCTATGAAACAAAGATATTTTAACGCTTTTTTAAAAATTGTTGTTGTAAAGTTCTTAAAACCTAGACGACTTCCATAAAATAATATACGACGAGAAACTTTTCTTATGTAAATCGTATGAAACCTCATAAGGTTATTCAATAGAAAACTTTTAAGGAAGTTCTTTATGTGCACTGAAAGTAAAGTTTAACCTTTTAGTGAACGAAAATGACTTTACGACAGCAACTTAAACGTATTTCTTGAAAATGACAAGCAAGACAAAAGTTGAGGAAGTGTTGGACGCTGCAGGAGATTTTATTTCTTACTTGATTCACACAAAAGATTTCATTAACTTTATAAAACACTTTCTTCAAATAAATACTATTTACACAACCCTATTCAGAACACGTGCATTTTGCTCTGAATTTGGTAAAAACCCAAGATAATAAATTCTTAAAATGAAAATGCAGAGTCTATGTTTTTGCGAGAAAAAATTATCTATTTCTTTTCTTGTCACAGAAACGCGCATTTTATAGCAGTAACACGAGACAAAAATGTTGCTGTAAACAACGTTTCTTCAAGCGGGAAACTTTTCAATTACATCGAACTAGGAAAAAAAAATGGTTAGTTGCTAGTTGACCTTAGTCAAACAAGTTTAAAAATTCTTACGTATAAAAAAAATTAATGTGTAAAATGTTAAATTGTATTCAAGTAGCTGCACAAAAATAAACATTTTCTATTTAAAATATTATAAATCTTATTGTAGGAGAGAAAAGATCACTCCTTTTAATAAAAACAAATATTTTCCCATTGAGGATAAGTATTTGTGTTACATTATTGAAAAAAATATTGTGTTAAATGGTTATGTTATTATTGAAATGACAAAAGTTTTGTCACCACTAAAGGCGGTACAGACGTCCAGCTTCTTTATCGCCTTTACTGTCTTTTGCTCTATAGAAAATATTATACATAATAGTATCCTTTTATATGTCAAAGTATATATATTGAAATCTCGTTATAACAAATTTCAAATGACTATAAATTTTGTTCGTTGTATCGGAAATTTTGTTGTAATAGAGTTCAAGCAATGTAATGGAAATTAAATGAAGAGTGAAACAGCATTTCGCTGATACGGATATTCCGTTGCATTGGTATTCGTTGCAACGAGGTCTCCCTGTGTTTATTACATTTTGCATTCAATTGAGTTAACACAATTTTTTAACTGTACCCAAAAGATGAAAACAACACAAAATGTTTGCAACTATAAGTAAACCTTAACGCGGAAAAGAAATTCCAGACCTTATGAATCAAATTGCAATTAATATTGCATATACGCCTTTCGGGGTTACAGGAAATCACTTTTCCCAAAACAAAAACATTTGCTTCAAGACGAAATCAGAAGACATAGTGCAGCTTTTAGTTACAGAAGTAAACAATTTCGTTTCGTTAGGGAAAATAAAGTCTTAAAACTGCTTCTGACCCGTTTCATCCGAATTGAAACGAAACTAAATGGGGAAAAAAATAAGCATTTTAATAAGCATTTTTTAAATATAATAGAGAAAGCGGAATCGTGCAGCTATTAAAACGATAATATTTTCAATAAAATAATAAATCTTCTTCTATACAGTCCATAAGTAGCATTTTTCTCTGAAAAAACTTGCAGGAGTAATACCGGAAGTAAAAACATACCTGCAATGCTTGAGCTCAGCAATTCGTTATGAAATAAAAGTTAACGTTAGAATTACAAGCTCTTTCTTTATTCATCTGTCAAAACTTTTACACAGAGACTAAAATTTTTCTTTTATTTAATTTTGCAAAACTCTACGTTTATTACTAGAATGTGGACGTGAATTTCCTAAAACTGGTTGGAAAACTCTAGCATGAAAAACAATTTACTTGAAAGAAAGTCTTTCAAATCCAAAAAGTCCACATACCGAAGCACCTTTCCCTGTTGACATCAAAGAACATAGACGAAAAGCCAAAAAATGCCATTATTGTCAGACAATAGTTTCTTCTTTCTTTATTCCTGAAATTACCTTCAGTGGGAATAAAATGCAGGCAATGAGATAAATACAAAATTTTAGCGTGGCTTTTAAATCCACGCATATTTTCAGGATTTTGACCTTTCTATGTGAAGTAATTTAGATAATAATACTTATTAAAAAATTTCATTCATTGCTTAAACAAAAGATGGTAATATGAATGACATTATGGTTTCACTTTAGTGCCCTCCAGAAATATATTAGATCGGATTTACCAAATTGCATAGCCACTTTTAGACATTTTTCCGAGGAATGAAATTCATTTTGGAGGAGCAAGATATGCAATAACAGAGAACACCACACTCTCTCTCTCTCTTTTTAAATACTTTCCTCTCCTCTTCCCTTTTTGATTTCTTTCTTTTTCTTTACTCTTTTCTTTTATTTTTTTACCTTTTCTTTTGCTTTTCTTTACTTTTTCATTTCTTTTTCTCTCTGTTTTTGCTGTTCTCCTTTTCTTTTTAACATCTCCTTTTCTCTCCGCTTTTGCTGTTGTACTTTCCTCTTTCCCCTCTTCATCTTCTTTCTTTTCATTTTGCTTATTTTTCTCTTTTTTTTTCATTTTTTTTCTCCTTTGTTTTTATTTCTTTTTCTTTTTTCCCTCTTGTTTTTCTGTTCTCATTTCCTTTTTCCTCTCATTTTTGTTCCTTATGTTTTTTTCTCCTTTTTTTCTTTATTCTTTTCTCTCTTTTGCTGTTTTTTTTTCTTTTTTTCTTTTTTTTTTTTTTTGCTTTTTCCACTTTCCCACTTTCTTTCCTTTTTAAGCCATTCTCCTTTTTCCTATTTTAATTTTCTTTTTTTCCCCTTTTGACAAACTCGTCCTTAAAGCAAATATCAATTTATCAATAGTAACAAAATCGGAAAATGTTTAAAATTCGTCTAGCAGTCATGCAGTTCGATGCTTGTCTCGCTAGTTAAGCAACCCCCTAAACTCCGTCTGTTATTTTATGTCTACAAAGTCAATAAACTAGATTTTAAGCAACTGATACTTGGAAACATAGAAACCTAGCGCAACCACCCAGCTATCAGAAATGGAGCAAGGTAAGAAAAGGGGGAAAAAAGAATAGCTTATGTTTGTTATTTATATTTTCATAAATAGCTTTTTAACTTTTTTCTAAACGAGAGAAGAAAAAAAGCATTGAAAACCCTATCGATTTTGCAGTATGGTTCAGTAAAGAAATGTAAAAATACTTTCGTTTACTAATTTTAAATTCGCAGAAAATATTGACAATTATTTTCAAATGTTTGTTATTGGAAGGTAAATTTAAAAAAAAAAAAGTCACTGCTGCAATCATTCTTAATTACTTTAAATCCTATTTCCTCTACGTTTTGGAGTTATTATTCCACAAAAATATTTTTGATCATTATTATTGATATCGAGAACTCATAAAATATTGGTCGTAAAAAGCTACAAAGGCTTTAATACATTTTAAAAGTATAACTTTATGTATCTTGTACGAAGTACGGGAAATAATGTATTCACACAAAAAAAAGAGAGTGAAAACTCAAATTTCGTCTTCAATTTCGCTTTTACTTACTGCCGAATGAATGTTGGGTGATTTTTGCTGTACGTCCGCACGTGCATATGTACCTGTGAACGTATGGTCAGCGGAATCATTTATTTTAGTCACTCCCAAGTCAATTGTCACGGAGTTTTCTTGTGACTTTTGTATTTTTGCATTTGTTGTTCGTACGTACGCATGTAAGTAATTATGTATCTCGCATAATTCAAAAACGGTATGCCGTAGAAGGTTGGAATTTTGTATGTAGCTTTTGAGAGGGGTCTAGTTGTGCACCTGCCCTTGCAGTCTCATTTGAATCTTCCAAAAGGGGCTTTACACTTATCTTCTTCCTCTTTTTTCGGCAAATCGGTGTTAGTTTGAATACAGTAGGATTAATGGCATAAATAAGCGACCACTTGTTGATATATCATCTAGCTTTTGGTCACCAGGTTTTTATCACCTTGGCGATATGTCGCTAAATTGTTGTTAATGTAACGATAAGAAGAAAAAAATCATTGAAAAGTTCATAAGAAGCAGGGTGATTATAATTAAAGTTCCACTTTCAAAACGCTGTAAAAATAAAACCACTGGTCAGAATGACGTCAAACTTCAACGGAATATTATCGAAGAAGGGGGAAAACGAATGGCAGAAGAAAAATAAATAGTTGGAATTTTTAGCGAGATGGCTCTGCAGGTGTTAAAATATGTAAATCAAAACACCTGTCATGCGCACGACCCATTGAAGTTGTCATTTCCCGACAGCCTGGCCGTCCCGATCACCTGATCTTAACCCGTATGACTTCTGCCTATGGGGCTATCTGAAAGCTGTTGTGTTCAATGCTTCGATTGCAAACTTTGCTGAGCTGAAGGCACGCATTGCGCAACACATTCTAAACGTGACCCCGGAAACACTTAATCAGTTGTGGAACATGCTGCTTCTCGATTTCAACTTGTTTCAGAAAACAGGCGGTGGACAGCATATTGAACATCTTTTGCGCCAGTCTCACGAAAATTAAAGACCGATTTGATTTTTGCTGATGCTTTTTCTGCGGTTTTAGGCCTCAGGACAATTAAAAACCGATGTGATTAAATTTTGATGCTTACAGCGGCATCTATTGCTAACAATTCCAACTATTTTTTTTCTGCCATACGTTTCCCCCCCGTCTTCGATAATATTCCGTCCAAATTGGACGTCATTCTGACCAGTGGTTTTATTTTAACAGCGTTTTGAAAGTAGAACTTTAATTATAATCACCCTGTATTTTAACATACGATTACATAATACTTTTTAAATTATTCTGAGCAAAATTTTAGGCAAGAATATTCTGATTTTCAAAGCTGAATTTAGAATATTTTGTTTATGAAAACGAGGGAGAAAAAAGAAAAACTGAACGTGGTTAAGGAATATCTGAAATGGTAGCTTCACTAAGATTATTTACACCCACAAGATTTTTAGCTTTGGGATCTGGTAAAAGGGGATGTTAGTAATTATGAAACACATTTCCCTCCTTTTAAACTATTTTGCCAACGTCCATACAGAATATAGGTTAATGACTTCCCCAAAAGCACTCCAAAAAACCCGGAGTAACAACTGAACCGAATCCAATAACAGCAATTATGTTAACATTTCATGTACCTGAAATTGAAAATTCAGCTACCTTGGTCCTGAATCGAAAAGTTGAACATTTTCGGAAAATTAAAATGAAATTCCATGTCGTGAAACAACGACCTCAATGCCTAAAGCTGCAACCCCACCCTCACAGCCCGTCGATGGCTCGTTCTGCCAATTGATCCGGAACGTGCACTTCTCCGGCTGACAGTTGGCATACGTGACAACTGGTCACGTGCGATGAAAGGACGAATCAAGTTACATTGTAGAACACGTAGTTCGGTCACGTACAGTAATTATGCAGTCATATTATTTTTGTAATTAAGATCTAGGGAGGAGAATCATTGTGTCAAAGTTATGGCATTCGTGCCAGATGTGGCACGAGTTTCTTTGCACCGGCAGGTATAAGCAACAGACAAATTGTTACAAACACAACTTTCATATGACCCGCAACTTTCAGAGGGAAAAAAAAGAATACATGCATACGCACATATGTGCGCGTACACGAACAGCGAGGATTCTTTTATTCTTTTAGGTCCCCCATTCCCATATTTAACAACTATGACACCACTTTCCCAAAATGGGATGATTTCTAATATCATGCCAATGACGAGACATATTGGGAACTTTAAATTAAATATAAATTTTGCAACACCGATGCAAAAAAAAAAAAAAGTGGACTGGACAGGCAGTTCTTTTTACAGTTTCAACATAACTGAGAACTTCACGGTGACTTCCGGGTGAATTTTTTAAAACCACTAAGCAGTAGGTTAGCACCCCTAAGTCAGGGCTAGGGCAATATACTGACAACCCGCTCATCCGATCCAGAGACTGCAGTTTTATCCTTGTTTGGACTCATCTGTCTGGAAAAGGGAATAACTGAGTTGGAGACAGTGTCATCTCATTGAAGCTGTTTAGACTCATCTGTCTGGAAAAGGGAATAACTGAGCTGGAGACAGTGTCATCTCATTGAAGCTGAGAGTGCCAGCCAATTGGTAGATACAGACAATGTATCTCACCAGCGATAGTCCACAGACATGCTGCGGTTCAACTCATAAATTGAAGGCGCAAAGATTGGCTTTAGTGTGGAGAGTAATTGGGATTAAGTTACGCTCCATGGAGTTTTGAATTGATGGCCAGATTCATTAAACAGGTTCAGCTGTTTTATTAGCCTCAATGTCGTTGATATCAATTTCGACATTTTAATCGGGAATAGTCAAGAACCGAGTTGGAAGAAGATGTCATCTCATTAAAACTGAGAGTGCCGACAAACTGGTAGCTAAAATAAATTCAGCACACCAGCGAGAGTCCGCAGCAGTGATACTGTTCAATCTGACTACATTATACGCCTGGGCAACGTGTTATTTGTCATTAGCTTCATTTTCATACAGTTTCTCATACTTCTGTGCAGCCTCTGTGGTTTGTTCATTTTAGTATATTGGTACTACGCTAAATTGATGTACTTTTTTTGACAAGGTATCGTCTAGTACAAAATACTGCATTCCAGTACGTTTCAATATGATGTTTTACATGTTTGTTGGAGCAATAAACGCTGTCTTGTGAAGTGGTATTTCTTTGTCCTGAATCTAGTGTTGCGTTAAGATCAAATACATAAGAGAACATGTTTGCACAGTTCTGTTTCATTCAGCAGTTTTTGAGCTATAAAGGCCGTTGAACAAAATCGCTAACATACATAAAAATTTTCCAAAAATTATCAAAACGGTTTCCATACACCTCTAAACGTGTAAATCTGTTAAAATTCGAAATTTCTTCAAAATACTTATACCTAAATATTAAGTGCAGAAGAAATGTAAAATGCGATACAAGTAAAAAAAAAGTTTAAAAACTATTTTTACATTTTTTTCTGTTATTCCAGACTATTCACAAAGAAATGAATTCAATGGCGCCATCTAACAGAAGTTTCATGAAAGTAGTGAGACTAAGAATGGTTACTGTATTCATTTATTGCACAAAGATGAACAATTTCTTTTTAGTAGCATCAGCATACATCAGAGGAGATTTATTTTCGTTTCTAGAAGCTATTGTTTTTAAAATAAATACAACTAATACTGATGACTTAAAATTCCGGATCCTCGTTTTAGTCTCGCTTCCACCCCCAGGCAATAAGCGAAAAAAGAAAACACAAATATCCCTTTTAATGCACTAAAAATTATTGGCAAATAACATTTTGACACAAACGTAGAAAACAAACAGTATTGAGGAAAACTAAAACATTTCAGAAGTATCAGAACAAATTACAGTACATTTTAGGACAGTCTACTGATAACTGATAAAGTTCCAAAAATTTCAGGACAAGTACCAGGCCTGAATAATGATTTATTAAAATGTTAATAAATTTAATTATTCACTCTACTTTTTATTAAATACAATTTTTGAAAATAAATAAAATGAAAAGTGCTTGCACACATGCAATATTTAATTCTTTACTGAAAAAGAGCAAAACTTCTCTCTGTGAGACAACTTAAATGTTGAAATAATGTACTGCAATGCAACATTTTACCAATAACTCAACATTTTTCATGCATTTAAATAAATATTAGATATATTTTGTGGCAACAGCAAACATTTTTTCATCAACATGGAGTACGTACTCATTCGCAAGACAATTTAATTTATAAAACATCAAGCTCTACTTAGATTCAACAAATCAATCAAACTTGACGGAGAGGAATTTCGCAACTCAATAGCCGGTCTCTTATGCGCAGAATTTGTTCAATAATGTAAGATTATATTCATATTTATGCGACACAAAGTCAAAAATCTTCTCTTTTTTGCCAATAATTCAAATGAGCGAGCTTCAAAGTGTCAGGAAGAAGCAGGAAGCTGGTGCATCAAACAACCAACGTTGCATAAAGAGTTGCAATAAGCGATCGGTTTTCCAACAATAACACAAATGAATATATTTTTTCCATCTCTGAAAAAACCTATCTTGACAGCTATGCTGGAAAGCTTTCATAAATTTCTTTCATAGGTTGAATAATTATATGTACTTATAGAAATCCGTTTATTACAAGTTCTATCAAAAAAGCAACAAAATAAATTTATGCTTTTACTTTTATGAAAGAAAAAAATAGTAAACATGGGATTTCAATGGCTGATACATGATAACTGTCAAGAAGGGTAACAAATGGTTTCGTAAGAATTACAGTCGACTCCCGCTGCAATGCGATTCGACTTACGCGAAATGGCTATAACGCGAATTTTTCACAAGTAACGAATTTTAGAGTGAACGCGAATTTTTAGTTCACAACACGAATTTTTTTGAAAGGAAGTATCGGCTTCGTTATTGGCAACTAAATATTGAATATAAAAAATTATAAATTATAATGTTATTACATATCCCTTTGAGCATCACTGACAGCGTGACAGCGAAAGTTCTCACACCAAATTAGTCTAAAAGTTGAAATATAATGGCACCTTAGTGGTACTTTCATCTAAAGTTAGTGAAGATGGGAAGAAAAAAAGTTTCTGATAAAAGAAAAAGAACTAAGAGTCTCGATATGTTACAACTACAAATTAAACAAAAAAAAAAAAAAAGTCGACGGGGTAGTGCGGCAATAAGTATGAGTGAATCTTCCGTAAGTACAATTAAAAGTCAAAACAAAAGGATATCCTTAAAATCTTAACTTAGAAATCAGAACTTAGTTTCAATACTGAAGCTTGCACAGCAGTCTAGCTAAGTAAATATTAAAATGGAAGCTGCTCTTGCATTGTGGATTAAATAGATCAGGAGGAGGGGCTGTTGCCACAAATTGAAACGTTATAAAAGCAACCGTATTTAAAAATGTATTTGATAAGAACAACGATCTTATCATGGAGCTTAAATCAACATTATCTTCATTTTTATTAGCTCATAAATATTGCTACTGTATTTATTATATAGCACTATTATAGTGCAGCATTTTTTTTTTCTCTCTTCATACTGTGCGTGCCGTGTTGTTTTATTTTATGTCTTTTTCTCACATTGATCATTCATTTTATGCACCTTGTATTTCATGTTAAACAGTTTTTAATTTTTAAATACAGTAAAAGTTCACTTTTTTGTGTAAGAAACTGTAGTGTATAGTTGAGGAATGCTTTAAAGCAGTTTGGGGGTGTTTGAAAGTGTCTAAAAAAATTTGGTATGCTTCTAAAAAAAATTCAAAGCATATGTTTTCCCACAACGCGAAATTTCGACTAACGCGAGGAGTCTTGGAACGCATCCCTCGCGTAAGTCGGGACTCGACTGTAAATCAAATTTTCGAAATTTCAGGGTTGCTTTTTACTATAAGCAGGGTTGTCCTATTTTATCTACCCCGGAGAAAATCGTTCCGGACAAAATGTCATTTTGTCCATTGCGTCCATTTTGTCCACTTTTTCGACAAACTGAAAGTTTTTAGTTAAAATTTTGTAGTTTGAAAATGGTAAATAATTATATAGATTATTTTTATTCAAGTAATATTTTAATAAAAAAAATAGCATACATAAATATGTATACAAACAATTGATTGAAAAATATTTAAAGTGAAAATGAAAAAATAAAGATCAGTTGAAGTTTATGCAAGTGTGTATATAAATCAAATGAGTGTTAATAAGTTATAATGCACGTAATAGCATTTATAAAAACAAACACATCAGCTGTACGTTTTAAGATGTTTATCTGTGATGTTGAGGTTTATTGCCCATAATAAATGCATTTATAAATTGCAAAGGAGAAATAAAAAGTTTTTAAAGGTTGGAGTCTCAAAACATTCAAGTCATATTTTATATAAAAAAAAGAAAAAGAAAGAAAAAAGAGAAAATACTTGATATTAATAAAGGAAATGTTGACATGAAGTGAAATCTGTTCTTTGAATGTGATGATCAGCAACAGGCTCTGTACCCAGTCAATTTATTAGTCCCCAATGAAGATTAATGGCCATTTTAAAGCTATCTACCCCCTTGCTCATTATAGTCTCTTCCGGTAAACTGTTCTGAGTACCCACAAACCTACTAAAGTAGTAATTTGTATGACATTAACACATCCATACAAACATGCAGAGCGCATAAATATTTTACTATGGGGTGACATCAATAAAAACTCGAAAAATATAACAATAAAATGTTTTTAGTCTATAAATCTTCGTTTCGTATGTATGTCTCCAAGCATTTAATTTGACTTCCAAGTTTCATTGAGTTTTATGTCTACTATTGTAATATAGCATAGTGTAATCACACCCAATAGCTTATTCACATTGTTAAATTTTTATTACTTTTAAGTAAATTATGATCTAAAATTAGTTGCACCAATGTATTATTAAAATTTTTTTGGGATTTGTTAAATTCTAAAGTTAACAATCATTCTATTTTATTTAAGGGGCATTCCACGGTATTTTTGACATTATGTAGAGTCCGTAACGTGACCTTTTTTTGCAATAACTTTTTAATTTACCGTTTGATTTGCAAATTATTTTAATATTAGCTGGTGTGTTGGTAGGAAAAGATCAAAATAAAAAATTTTGCTAAGCAAACAGTAAATTAAAAAGTTATGGCAAAAAAGGTCACGTTACGGACTCTACATAAATGTCAAAAATACCTTGGAATGCCCCTTAAATGATTAATCCATAATAGATAATGTATTGGAATTATATTCTAATTTTACTACACCATAAGAATAAATTTATGTATGGGTAATCAGTTGATTTTCCATTTCGTCCATTTTGTCCATTTCGTCCAGTTTTGTCCATTTTGTAAAATTTCTTTCGGCGTCCCGGACTTTTTATAAAAAAGTGGACAAACTAACAACCCTGACTATGAGTATGGAATTCGCAACTAATATATCAAAAACAGAATTTGAGATTGATTGAGTAATAAGAAGTATGCTGATTCAATCAATAAAATATAGTAGGAAAGGAAAAGTACGTTACAAAACTTTGGTATTTAATCAAAAGGAAAACAAAGAGCATGAAGCAAAAATTTTTAGAAAAATGAATAATAATTTCGTTATAATGTTATGCCGTAAAATATAAGTGTTCTGTAAAATATGTTTATATTTCAGAGAACACACAAGTTGTTACGTCATAATACAGTTTTAACTAAAATATACTTAAACTCCAAAACAATAACTAAAATAAAAATTCAAAGTGTTTTAAATTTCTGAATGGTTTGGTTATAAATTGCGTATACTGTTAACAGTAGTAAAAACGTAGAATGAACAAACAAACAAAACAACAATGGTATCATTCTATAAAAGTAAAAGTTCAATAAAATGAAATGTAAACAACATTTAAAAATAAGAATTTTGTTGAATAAAGAATGCATATTTATTACTATCATTATGATACTAATCATTAGTTCAGGCCAACATTAATTTTCACATCCGATAATTTATAAGGTAAGTAGTATAATAAAATAACATTATACAGCCAATTTTTCTTTTAAAATTTAGAAAATAACACTTTTTTCTTCACAAAATATTCACGTATTTTGAGCTTTCTCCTCTTTCACTAATTTTTATTTAAAAAAAAAAAAGATATTTGCCAATAAATGGAAACATTGAGTTAAGTTTATTTCAATTGACTGTTTACTAGTCCCATGGCAGGAAAAACTGATTACATGAGCAATGTAAGAAAACAACAACAAAGTGACATTAACCGTAACTGCCAGTTATAAAAACAAGCGCTTTTTTTTTCTTAGCAAAAGAACCATATTTTTTATGCTTTCCTTCTGTTCCAAAAATTTTTATTCGATTAAAATATTGTGATGTTTAACAACATTAGAAAATTGATTTCAATTACCTGTTTACAAGCCGTATGGCAGGAAAAGCAGATCGCGTAAGCAAAAAGAAAACAATAACAAAGTGACCATAACTGTAACTGCAAGTTGGAAAAAAAAAGTAATTTTTTACAAGCAAAAAATATTTTAAAATTACCTTCAAAAGGATCCAACATTTTCGAATGGCATCCAATGCAATACGCATTAGTTAATCTCATGTATACAACGCATGCTAACCGCATGCGTGTAGAATTCCGACTGAGTTTTTACCATCCGCATTATCTATTCGTTCCATTGCACTAATAAGAACAAAAATCGAGTCTAATGACGTCACGCAGTTTCTCTTCACTTCACGACTGTCTGAGCTTCTGAGTTCTGTTCACCTGTGTTTGGATTGGATACGTGGTTAGTAGCATGACGTCACGCTTCGAAACGGTAAAACGGATTTTGGGATTAATGGTTTAAAAGCGGAGGCATAGCGGTTGTTGCACTTTCACCGCTAGTTTAAGTCGGTTAGGAAAATTGCATTCTGAAACAGAGAGTGATTTTTATTTTGTGTTCGCCGAAATGAAATGAAATGAATGAAATGAAATGAATGGAACATAGGAATAGAAAATTTTCAAGGACACTGAAAACGCAATCTGCTATATCAAACAACTAATTTAATATGGTTGGATAAAAGTTTTTTTTTTTTGTGTGTGTGTTTTCATTTGGTGTGAATAAAAGTGATTACGCTTACGGTAATGGGTCAAAACTTCGCGGCCGAAACTTCGCCGGACAATACTTCGCGTGGATAAAACTTCGCGCGGTCAAAATTTCGCGTGGACAAAACTTCGCGTGGCCAAAACTTGACGCCGTCAAAATTTCGGGCGTACAAACTTTGCACAAATAAAACTATGTTCGTGCATTACTTTTCGCATCTAAATAAAACTATACAGTCGCCGCTCGTTATAACGATCACACATTTTAAAAATCCTTCCATTATAATGACTAGTGGTAAAAGTCCCAACTTTATTCCTATATACTTTATGTTAATTTGCTTCCGGTATAACGACCGTTTTGTATTGCTCAAAACCAATTATTTATAAAACCAATTCCTCGTTTTCGAAAAAGTGATAAATTAATCTTTATTTAAACTTCAAATCTGTATCAATTTATTACTTCCTTAACTTGCTATACTTAAATTCATTTAGGATTTACACAATTAACTTGCAATCAAGTAATTCATTATGAAAAATTAAGTTCTTTGTATAGAGTGTGTCTAATGCGTTCCTGGAAATCATTAAACGATAACACCCCCCCCTCCCAAAAAAAGATACATTTTTACTTTTTAGCTAAGTTTATATGATATGTTTATTGAAGTTCATTGTTATGAATGCGCGAAGTTCTACCCGCGCGAAGTTCTGGATAGGCGAAGTCACAAAGTTATGAATCAGCGAAGTTGACCGCGCGAAGTTTTGTCCGCGCGAAGTTTTGACTGCGCGAAGTTTTGTCTACGCCAAGTTTCGACCGAGCGAAGTTTTGGCCGCGAAATTTTGTCCAGAGAAGTTTTGGCCGCGAAGTTTTGACCCCAAACCTATGCTTACTGCAAATAACAGAAAATAATTCAAGTGCTTAAAAAACAAAAAGTAAATTCAGTGGACAATCTGAAATTTGGCTGATCTAGAGTTTGAAAAAGATCTGAACTCATCACATTTGGTTAACTTCTACAGAGCAGTCTGAATTTCAGACTGCTAAAGAATGAATATACGTTCTAAAAGATACAGGGATACTTCTCCTTTTTTTAATAACTAATCCTTCCGTCCCCAATGTTGGTAGGATAACATTTCCGGTCCCACGTACCTGATTCATATTTACCATGGGTGAAGTGAAAGGGGTCTAATCAAGGCTTCTCGACGACAGAGTTATTCAATTATCCACCCTAGTGGCCGGCAATTGTAATTCAGTACTCAAACTTTTACCTAAAGTACTGCAATTCAACAAAGCAGCTAAATTGAACCCGCGATTGACGCAGCTTTTATGAGTGACCCATTAAAGGTTGTCAGAATACTCGGCAAGCCGTTTTTCACGGGTAAAACAAAAAAAAAGTAACTATTTTCTTCTTTTGCAAGAAATCGCAGTTCGTTTGAAACAGTAAAAAACCTTACTGTTTAATGGATGAAGTCAGAGACGTTATCAAAGAAACACACATGAGGTTTCATTCAACGTAATGTCATGGCTAGCTTATGTGAAATAGCTGTCAGGTGTATGCAGTCTAACAGAAGAATGTCTGAGAGCAAAAGTCACACACACACACACAATGCATTTGTCGAAAATGCAAGCAACATTTCAAAACTCTGATGCTTAAGTCCAGTGAAAGAATCGTAATGTACGTATGTCCCGAAAAAACTGGTTAAGTTCCACTGTCTTCAAGTCACTGCATCTGTTACGCATGAAAGCAACATGCCAGCAATCCAGGGCTTAATTCGTGTATAGTTCGAGGGCTTAACTTCTGTTTTTTTTTTTTTTTTCAATTTGATTTCGTTTTGATATATTTTACGGACTTTTCTTAATTTACATATGGAAGACTGCAGAGCTCGCGCACTTCTTTGCTTAAAAAATAAGCCCAGAAACACTTTCATGCTTTGATCATTTATGCTAGAAAAAAATCTAACACATTAGAACGAAAACCTAATTTATTTAGCTTGTTGCAAACTGAAACTTCACTCGTAACAGAAAACAGAGTAATTCTCCATAGCTGCTCTGATAAGTTAACTTCCAATCGGTTAAAGCTTAATGATAAAATTTGTTAAAAAAAAGTTGAGGAAAGCAGCTACTTTTTTTTTCAAACTGATTGTTGGTGTTGTGCCCAAATCTTAAAATTTCTCCTCTATCAACCCAAACACAAATGAACTAATCCAACATCTAACACCTTTTTACCAGAGTCATACTATACTCTCGGTGAAACCATTGAACTATAAGGTCCAATAGCTGAAACCGACAAGATCATCTAATCAGATAACTTATTTATATGGTTAGATAAAGATCCATATAGATAAGCGGTCACCTTGGATCTGTTACATTTTAGTGATAAAAAAAGGGGGGCTTCAAATTTCGAAAACTGTTCTAGATGCCAATACATGCAGACCTGGGAATGACAAAAAAAAAGTTTCTGAATAGTCATGTTCTTGTTGTGGACTCTCTTAGAATCTACAAAATTACGGACATCGTCTAGCAGGAGATTAGGTGAAAGAAGATGACTGTATTGTGAAAATAATTCAAGAATTTAAGAAATTGAGGCGTGAAAATAAATTATTTTCCCATTTACTCTCAGGACGAACATTAATGGAAAAAAAAATAGAAAGAGATTCCCAGGGAGGAATTAATTTGCGTTTACAGCTGAATAAATTTTACCACGACCTCTCCTTTTCTGCTTCATTGTGTAACTTTTCACGACACTCGTGACCTTCACAGAGTTGTTGACACGAAACTGCGTTTCCTGAAAGCTCGCCTGTCATAAGCAGGATTTCGTGTACCAGCTCTTGTAGATCAGCTCAGCTGATCCCATTGCGTCACGAAAGTATTCAGAATTATTCTATTTTTTAAACTATGATGCTGCTGTATGTCCGACAGACAATTTAAGCTAAATCCTTTGCATATTCTTCTGCAAAATTGTTCTCAGGAATAAGTTCAGCCAAAAGCTGAAAGGAGAACAAAAACAATTTTCTTCCAACAGGTGAAAAACCTCGTGAGAGACATCCAGCAGTTGAAAACAGCAACCGACTTTTCTAAGGTTTCGTTTTCCAACGATTTCTTTAGCAAATATTAAAGTGCAAATGCTGTGAAGATCTAAATTGAAGTTTTAGCAATTTTAAAATTACTAATGTTTATCGAATTAAGAGATCCCATCGAGTAGTGTCAAATTAAGTATGTAATTCCTTATGGAATTTTATGAAATAAGAATCCATGGGTGTAGAAGTTTTGAATTAGTGTATGAAAATATGTTTGAGGGCTTTGATGTACTCTTGCAAGTCCTCCGTATTCAGTTCAAAGATATTTGAAAGATTTTTCACATTTGGGAAGTACTTGAATGCTTTGATGTTGTTGTCAAGTGAAAAAATTGTTGAGTTTAATTGTAACTTGTTTTATAAAAGGAGAAAATATTAATTCTTTTTTGGTCCTATTCGTATCGTTTCAAATTCAGCTCATATAAATGTGTTCATGTTAATGAGAAACATCAAGCTTAACAATTGGTTTTTATGTTCAAATTCAAGTACAAATTGCTTTTTTCATCAAGAAATTACATGATAGCTTCAAGACAACAAACAAATCCAGTTCAGGTTTTACCTCGATTATGTAATCCAGCATGGTATTACAACATATATCCATAGTCATGCTCAATTTCTGGTAGACAAATTTGAATTGGCCGTGAACTTGAGAAGAAGGAGAAAGAAGAAATTTGTCTGCTTTACCAAGAGTTGCTAATACAAAGACCAAATTCAGAGATGAAGGCTTTTCATCCTGATGTACTATACAAATTTATACCCTTAACAGGTAGTGTTGACATTATATCAAAACGTTTTACGAATAATTTATTTCTGCCAATCATTGCAGCCTACCATTGATTGGTACATTGTCATACAAAATAGTTTCAAAGAATTCAAGTCAAGAGCATGTTTCCAAAATAAGTGAGAAATGCAGTCAAAATATCTTCTACTTTGGATGTACCATCAAAGCCTCCACAGGGCAATGAATTATTTTTGATTGTGTTTCGAAGTTTGGCACAAGTTTCGTGTCTCCACATTCCCGAACATATCATTGTACAATCTTCCAACTTTGCTCGGTTCTTACAAATCAAAGAATCAACGAAGTACACATTACAACTCAAAAAGCTCTGGGTTAAATTTTGAGAACTGAGTAGTGATGCGATCCTTTTACAGCTCTGACTTCGGTGTCAAGCGCAACCTAATTATTGAAATATAAATCTTAGAGCTTTTGCATGCAGTTGGAAATGCCCTGCGTGCGATATTTGGCTCGCGTGTCGTAGGTTTCCAACCAGTGATTTAAACAGCTCTTTATTATAACTAGAATTTAATATAATTTAGCTCACAACTATTAACAGTTCATTATAGTATTGTCACATTAGCTTTGTATTTTATTGCGTTGTTTCACATGCAACGGTTGAACTTGAATTGAACGGATTTGATAGTCAAGTCCTTAACATCATATTCAAAAACTTTGAGTTGAGAAATTCGAATCATTCTTTTGATAAACTTAGCAAAGAATCGACATGTTACTACCACCAATAATGCCGACAAGTTTTCAACGGCTCACCCATAAGTGTCGTAAACAGAAATTTTACTATATTTCTAGATCTCATGACAGAAATAAAACCAAGGTAAAGTATGGGAAAAACAAACCTTACATTTATTTTAAAAATCGTACCACTCAATACAATCAGTTACAGGAGAAAACACCCCTGCAAGTAATGGTTGGTAATATGCATGAAACCAACTTACCCTCCCCCCCCCCCTCCTCTTCAGTTATTCCACAAACTTTAAGGTAAAGGAACATTATCTAGATTTAGAAACAAAATTTTAGAAAAATATTTCTAGTTCTAACAAGTGAATGACATTTTGGCTTAAAACTTAGGAGAATGAGGACGGGGTTGAACTCAAACTCCTACTGGTTTTGCTCAAGACGTAGTAGTTCACAAACCCATCCTTTGTAAAAGGCATTATTGCATATTGTTCTTTTTCAGAGCATCGTAAAGAAATTCAAGAACCATCATTATTCCAAACAGAAAACAAGTATCAAATCAAAAACAAAGAAGTAACAATACCCATACAATGTTTAGAATTAAGTCATCAACGAAACGAGTCTCAAAAAAACAAAATGAGCACCGTAATGGTTACTCAAACATTAAGGGTCCGCATTAAACAGCACGCTCTGTTTAAACCGAACGCCATGCGCGCGAGCTATCAACAGTTTCAACCATTTTTTCAATGCTTCTATGAGTTTAAAATATTTTTTTTGCTCTGCAGGAAAGCGTCAAACGAAATTCAAGCTGTTGCATAATGGCGCGCCCTGGTGCATGAAGCGATCAGAGTGGAGGGTATTATTTATTTTTTTAGTGCTGGCCATTAAGAGACAGGTATAAAAGTGACAGGTGTCATCATGGAAATGCGTTCTGGCGTATCTGTAGAGGATGAAGGATATGACGGCGTGAAAGGAAATCTTGGTTTTAAAGGGTTGAAAAGCAAGGGTTTAAAGCCAGTTGTTGTTTTTCTTTCTTTCTTTCTTTTTTTTTTTTAAAGTTATGCTCAAAAGCTGTTATTCAAATTTCTGGATTGGATCTTTTAAGCAGAGGGCTCCTCAACCGATGATCAAACCAACCGGTACTGGTCCGAAGGCAATTTTTGTCGGTACGGTTTTCGGTACCAATCCGCGTGAAAAGGTTTCCTCATTCAGACCAAGAAAAGAAAACAAAAACAGTAACGATATATACTTTTTTCGTTTATTATTATTATTTTCATATATATATATATATATATATATATATATATTCTTTTTCTTTGTGGGAATGCCATAGCTTTCTGAATACTTTTTATAACTTCATAAGTAAAGCATCACGTTAAAGATTTTTACACAGATTAGCTAGTAGTAGTGCTAACAATAACATTCTATACTTTATTTTTTATAGTATTAATGTGATTCTATTTATCGGTTTCTGTAAATTTTCTCAAAGGACTTTTTTTTCTTATGATATAATTGTTCACAATAATTTCTTATCCTTAACTTTCACTCAGGGGTTTCCAGCCTGGGGGTAATTCCTCTTAAAGGGTAAAGTAAGATCTTTCGAGGGGTAAAATAAGTAGCTAGATTCGGTCATTGTTTAGTCACAAAACAAAATTATCAAAAATCGTATATATCAATCAACTAAATCGATAGTCATTAGTGATTGACAGAAAATGATAATAAATTTGGAGCTCGACTAACGATGTGAATTGAGAATATTTCAAAGAATGGAGCTGATCAGAAAGCAAAAATCCTGTTAAACCTACGCTTTTGTGACTTGAAGTATTTTCATTACAAGGAAATTCGATGTGCAAGGAAATTTTAAAGAGCAATTCTTAGAACTGTCAATGGTTATTACAGATGTAAATAAAGAAGGAAAAACTTGCAGATGACGATCAAATGTCCATTAACCTTTGAGGAAAATAAATGCAGTTTAATTTTACTAAGCGTCACATGACGAAGAAGATGTTTCCTGTGACTAGAATTTTAATTAAAAAGTAATTTAGAGTGCTTTCTTACAATTGTTTGTGGTTGAAAAACAAAATCTTACTTTCAAACTCATGTTCTGTCAACTCTGTTCAGGGTTGGCAAAAACCCGGGTTTTTTTAAAAAAGCCCATGGACCCAGGGTTTTTTGGGTTTTTTTAAATAAAACCCAAAAAACCCAACTAAAGCTGGGGTTTTTAAAAGAAATGTGGTTTTTTTTGTCTTTTTTTAGGGAAAATGTAGGGTACTTGTAGCATATTGTAGCGTAAGTATATGAACAAAGCACAAGAATTGTCTTGGGGTAAAAAAGCTGGAAAACTAGTTAAAATTCAGCGTTTTCTGAAGAAGAGTATGAAAGACGACGAAACCCAAGAATGGTGAAGTTTCAGATGTTTTAGTTTCCATGATTACCAACAGTTAAGGCAAAATTACTTCTTGAGTGATAAAATCTATTGTTCGTTTTTAATTACTACTATTTTTTTTTTTTTTTTGCATTTTACTTTATTGTATTTCATTTTTTATGCAAAACTACTGTAGAACCTTAAGTAGTTTAAATCCCTATTTACTGAATTCCAGCTTAATCAAGACATTTTTTTGAATTTTATGTTGCCTGTTTTTCTATTTCTGTGTACAGGGTAAGAAATATTAAACTTTTTTGTAAAATAATGAAAATACTGTACCTGTTCTGTTTTTTGTCGACCGTTTGAAAAATTTGTTTATTTCTAAAAAAATTACCTTGTGTTTATTCGAGATTTGTGACGTGTTGGTTAGCAGAAAATAATTTACATGAAAGCCTTTTAGCTAGAGTAGTTTCCTCTGTACAATCTACAAATATTGAGAAAACCAGACGTGACAGGACTTAGTCAAGATAATTTGAGTTATTTATTGAACAGTTAAAGATAAAAGTTAAATATATATATTTTAAATCTTTGAAGTATTTTTAATGCCGTTAAGAGTTAAGAAATACTATTAAAGTTCAAAATTCATTTTTTTATGTCCATTGTCTGTGGTGAAGAACAAATAAAATAGAAGTTTAAATTGTAAAAGTATTTAAATTAATTACTTTTTTAAAAAACTTCTCAAAAAATTTTAAAAAACCCAAAAGTGGGCTAAATAATGGGTTTTTTTAAATGGGTTTTTTCAAAAAAACCCATTGGGTCCAACCCAATTGGATCCAATCCGGCCAACCCTGACTCTGTTAGGTCATGTTCAAGTATCATGATTTGAAAACATATTTATGAAAAAAAGAGAAATTCCAGCAAAACGGCTACCGGCTGAACTCTATTCTATTACTTGAATTATTTGGAAAAAAAAATACCAAACGAAATAAAAATGCAAAAATACGGACATTAAAAAATTCGATATTAAAACGTATTCTTAGTGATTCATCAATAAAAATTAGTTTTAAATTTCGAGCCCAAATGAACGTAAAAGCGAGACCCACGGTAAAAGCCGGTGCATTTTTAGCAAGCGCCATCTATTAGGAGAAACGCGCTTTAAAAACGTCGTCAGCTTTTAAAAGAAACAGCTTCACTTTGTAACTTTACTTTGATTTAATTTACGAAATGCTATTTCCACAATTGATTGAAAAAAGACTTCCTTTCAGAACATCTAGTCTTCACAACAAATTAAACATAATCAAAAAAAGATCAAAATAGATCTATGGTAAAAACGAAAAATAAAGTTACAAAAAAAAGTTGATTATGAAAACAGTTAAGTACGCAAAATATCAATAGCAGTATTAATACTTTGAACTCTCTCCCAGAAAGCATAACCTAAAGTTTTTAAGGCATTAATTAACGGCATAATAAAGTTTATAAGGCATTAATTTAGTTTATAAGACATAATTGATCTGACCAATCACGTCATGAATACAACGACAAATTACTTGTTGGGTGGGAGGGTGATATTGTACGGTTTTTTTTATTTACTATTACAATTACTGTTATTTGAAACTTTTATTAAGAAATAATGCTCGCACGACATTTTCAAAAGTCAAAACCTGGGAGAAAACGAAAGCCTTATTTTTTTTTTACAAAATTGACAAATAAAACTGTTACGATTTTTACGAAGAAAATTGTAGAAACTTACAAAGATTATGAATAAGTTCAAATTAGTCACATTTGGAGCGCTTTGATCATCAGACCAAACATATACGAAAGTTTTAGAACATAGAAACGACTTACTGAAAATTAATATTATTATTATTATACATAGAAGATTGAAACAGGGAATGTCTCGGTCATGGGCGAACGGGTCTAAAAGATTACTCCTTAAAATTAACGAAGCAGTATAATCTCCTAAAAAATGAACAGCCGCTATTTTGAACGGTGAATTGTTTTGAATTTGGTAGTGTACTCATCCTTTATACATCGAAACCAAAACAAAATATTTGTTTGCGAAATTCCTTTCGTCACATTTTCATACTTTTAACTAACTTCAGTTGCTTTTCCTTTGAAGAACATTACTGATCCAACAAAATATTTTCAATGCACGTGAGTAACTCTCGAAGGGAGATCACCTGCAAATTTTTGAATTGAACAAAGTCGTTCAAATGAACCAGTTCAATTTCCGTGTACAGCATGAAAAATCCTCTGATGAACGGAAAATTTAAAAGAACGACATTGCTTATGGCTTGTTGAAACAAAGTTGAAACATCAAAACTGCTACTTTCATATGAAACCAAAATGTAAAAAAAAAATAAAATAAAATAAAATAAAAAAAAAATAAATAAATAAAAAAAAACTCATTTTCTCTTAAAACATTACCACTACAGAATCAAACTGACTCTTCTGCTACCTTTGCATTCCTGCATCCCCCCTCCCTTCTCTACAAATGAAACCTAACTTGAAGCGGCCTCTTTGAAAAATACCGTCAAAATCTCAACGGTAATAACTGCCACTATTTCCTTTGTTTTAAAACAAGGGTTACTTCTACCAGAAGCACCTTTCTGTGAAAATAAGAAATCACAGGTGTCTAGCAGCTAAATAGGAGACGGGAAAAAAATCTCTCTTAATACTTAATGAGCTTCATTTCCTTTGATAAAACCCCCTTTCATCCGCCCAGAGCCCCTTTTTTTCTCTCTCTCTCGTAGACCTACGGATGTTGCCACAGGAAGACGAAAAAGAAAAACGATACTTTCATCTGCTGCTTCCGACCAATAAAACCTAAGCTTTGTTAGAAATCTACTTACTAGCTTTGCTCACGATAGTTTTGAGTATGTTGTGATGGATACATTGTGTGACAGAAAATATTATTGCGTATTTTTTTATAATTTCATTTAAGTTTTAATGAAATAATAAAACATGTTTTAGTTGTGAGAAAGGAAGTCAAATACGATAAAAACACAATGGTACTTTAGGATTTGATTCTATAGCAGTTATAGGCTTTACAAGCGCATCGGAATGTTGGAAAAATATTTCGTAAAAATAAAAGAATTTAATCATACGTTTAGTAAAGTGTGATTAAAAGAAATCCATTCATAAGCATCACTACCGCAGCAAGAATGTCCCCCGGGGGAAGGAGAATTAACAATAATCCAGGATTTTCTATTAGATTTCGGTCATTACACCCTTTAAAAACTATCATACATAAATTCAGGGGTGCCCCAATGGGAGGTCACTGTGACCTTCCAAAACTTCTTATTCGGCAAAATTTGGAGTTCTATTTGCAAAAATTATCACAATTCGGCGAAACTTGGAACTGCAACATTTGGAGCAACATTTGGGCAACATTTGGAGTTCTGTTCGGCAAATTGAGAATGTTCGCCCTCCCAAAACTTTTAATTTCGGGTTGCCCCTGCATACATTAACCTATCAGAATAGGCTAAATAGCTTAAAATTAGGTTTTCGGGGGAGGAGGGATTCCTTTCATGGTGCTCTAGTAAAGCACTATCACTGCCAACTTCTTAGCATGACGGCTTAACATTATGTGGCGTATACCATGCAGATATCACAGGGGTGCCAACCAGGAAGGGCTCATGGCACAACCTGCCCCTTATAAATTTTTATGTGTTTTTTTTTTTTCAGGTGTATTTTTTCTGCTTGGGGGTGGGGGGCTTTGTGGGGTTTCAGGAGGGTGCACCATCGCTCTTGCTGGGGGGGGGGACCCACATAATACGTATTCAATTTACATTCTGATAAAACTTTTAGAACCCTTCTACACCTCACTTTATCGGTTCTTGTATCTCTCCTTTACAATCCATAGTATTTATTTTTGCATTTCAAAAATAACTATTATCGTGTATATTAACTCTAATTTCAAAACAATATTTCGACGAGAAGGAATCTACCAGACTTTCAAAGGCTATCACAAAAGAAAAGAAGTCAATTAAGTTTGGCAAAGCACAACCATAGGAATATTTAAACAAAACATCGTATACAACATCATTTTCTACAGAAAAGTTAGAAAGGTACACTCAGCACATTAAGTTATACAAACAAAAGTAGAAAATAGGATGATCTGCATGTAAAGAACATTTTAACCGTCAGTTTTCCCGAAAAACAGAAATAAATTAATGAAATAGTAAGATGTAATAACAATTTTAAAGTTCATGTTCGTAAAATATATTATCCAGGCTTTTGTGGTTAAGAAATCAATTGTAAAAGACGGAAGTTTAATGAAAGAATAGAAAAAAGAGAGAAACAAAAAGCTGGCAATATTTCGGATTAGTCAATTTAATTTTAGAATTAAAGGGACAAGAAAAACGATTTACTGAAAACCACAATGGGTCATACTAATTGTATACTATCATTCTGTATTAAAACATTGTTCTATAACTACGTAAACACCGATCCATCAGAAATAACTGCTACATAAATTTTAGAAATGATAATCTCTAGTTTCTATTTAGGTTTTCCAAAGCTAATCTGTTGTGATAAGGACAATTCCCCAAAGCCGTTAAACGTTAGTGACGGATTTAACTCATGAATAAGGACCCTGGTTAAAAATAAAACGACTCTAATGCTCAGTTAACCATCACAAGTCGAAAGATAAATAAATTAAACTTTTAACCTGAATATACAATTGTTCCGAGCGCCAGTTCAAGGAAAAGTCTCTTATTCACATATGGTCCACTAAGCTTGACAAATTGCAAGGGAAGAGTCGTAGGAGGAAGCACTCAGTATTTTTCGTTGAGACATGATTTTTCCTATCTTCGAATAAACGTATACTAAATGATTCTTGCATTAAAATAGAAAAAATCAAGTTTGGGAACATATTTTTATTGTGTGTGTGAGGGAAAGGGAAATATAAAATATTCCTAGCATGTGTAAATATAATTTGTATTATGAAGTCAATCTGATACATTGTTATGAAATATAGTATAAAATATTTTGCAGACAACTAAATCTAGAAATGGATTTACTGGTGTCACTTTTCCACGGTATAATTGGCTTAGAAACTGAAATAGCTATTGGGAAACCGCAATTCACCACGATAGTTTGCCAAATTTGTTTTGTGGACTTAATGACTTAAAGGAGAAAAAAATAGTTAAATGTAAAAAGTCCGATTTTTTTTTTTTTTTTTTTTTTTTTTTGGTGGTGGAGAGCGGGGATCAATCTTTACGCTTAATCACATTCTAGGAATGGCAACGACTGGCAATGTATTAAATCCAAATGTTCTGGTGTGAATTCCCCCTCCCTCCTCCCCTCGTTACGTCATTGACCACAACTAAGGCAACGCTTTTACAATTACAGTTGGATTTCTGTTTAACGACGCTCTATTTAGCGACTTTGTCTATTTAAGGTCGACTTTTCACGGTTCCGATGCTCCACTGTAGTTTTAGATGCATTCTATTTAAGGACGCATTCTATTTAAGGACGATGTTTTGCGGTTCCTTGAATATCATTAAATAGAGAGTCCAACTGTATTTACTTAAATTAATTCCTCCACAAATCATTATCGATTGTAAATTATTGCGTTCGTGACGTTTCTGCATACACGGAAAACGTTGATTCAGAGGCTCCCGAAAATTTTTCGTTCGCGACACCCTTTGAAGAAGTAGAATTTGCTCACCCTTGAATTGACTTATAGTAGAATCTCCTTGGTCCGAACTATAAAGGATCCAGGTTGTCTGAGTTAAGGAAAGTACGGATTTAGAAAAATAACCAATAAATTGAGCCAAAGTACATAAACAAACTACTGTACGCAGTAAAGATTGTATTTTGAATTCAAGAAAATGAAACAGAATTGACTTATAGTAGAATCTCCTTGGTCCGAACTATAAAGGATTCAGGTTGTCTGAATTAAGGAAAGTACGGATTAAGAAAAATAGCCAATAAGTTGAACCAAAGTACATAAACAAACTACTGTACGCAGTAAAGATTGTATTTTGAATTCAAGAAAATGAAACAGAAAATTGCATAAGAGAAAATTATTAAATTCAAAATACGGCCTAGAAAAGTACATTATTACTCTAGCTCACGTGTTATTTATACAGTATGAACAGTTAAATCCCGTCTGGATAAGTCACTGATATTGATAGAATAAGCAAAAAAATAAATGAATAAATAAATAAATAACACGGACCCAGAAAATACTTTTATTTTCCCATCATTTATTTTTTTAATTAATTTTTTTTTTAAATGTCCGATTTTTCAAACAAGGTGTGGCCTTTATGACGTCACAAATGATGCACTTTAGCGCATCTTCCTACCGTGTTTCCACGTTATGATAATCAAGAAGAGAATTAAATAGTGCGCTCTACGCTTATTGTCAACCCTATCGTTGCCAGTACACGTGAGTAAAGATGCGAATTAAATATTGTGGTCTGTGAATGGCAAAACTGAATGGCATTTCATTATTTGTGATGTCATCGGCAGAAGCGTAAAGAATGAAAGCGCACCGATTTAAGTATTTTTTTTAATATTAAACTTAGTCAAATTATTTTAAAAATGGACAGATCCTATGTTTTTAAATATGCTCTTTCAGAAAAAAAATACTATTACAATTTTGGAAACGACCTCATTATGTATCATTATGTACATACATATCGATTAACTTATTTATTTTTACAAAATGGCTGTTTTAACCGTGTCTGAATTACAGCTGTAGTCTACATTTGCAGTAAACGCTCATTAATCTGGCCGTCGCTTTATCCAGACGGCCTTTTAACTGTTCGTACTGTATAAATAACACGTGAGTTAGAGTAATAATGTACTTTTCTAGACCGTATTTTGCATTTAATAATTTTCTCTTATGTAGTTTTCTGTTTCATTTTCTTGAATTCAAAATACAATTTTTACTGCGTACAGTAGTTTGTTTATGTACTTTGGCTCAATTTATTGGTTATGTTTCTTAATTCAGACAACCTGGATCCTTTATAGTCCGGATCAAGGAGATTCTACTATATATTGATACCATGGACACTTTGCGGCACTACTCACCTTTTCCTGCGGCGCCCCAGTGTGCCGCGGCAATCAGTTTAGGAATCCCTGCGTTTATTTATGCTCGGTTTTACGCGAAAAATTGAAAAACACTTACGATCGATTAATTTTATGCATCTTCTTTGCCTCTTTGTTTTTGTAATAAATAGAAAAAGAAGAAATATTTAATCTGATTACAGATATTTACCGGATCTCCACAAATTTATGCAATATTCAGGCATATCGTGCCATATTTCAATAATCGAAAGTACATTATGCAACATTTACCCAAAACACTTTCCTCCTGCATAAAAAATAATATTTTCACTTCAAGTCAAAACCATCACCCACGCTAAATTAATCATAGATTGGACATCCGGGTAAACTGGCCTTTAACAGGAGAAAACAACACAACTCTTTGTGCGAGCAGGCGGAAGGTACTTGACCGCAATTTTATCTGATATCCCCTCTTCCCCCAATCGAATAATTAGTTCTTGTTCATCGATCACGCTCAGATACTCCAACAGGTGGCGGCAGCAATTTCTCTCCCAAGCTGTAAAAAGTACTTCTACTTTGACCTTAAGTTCATGAAGGATGATGTTTGCTCTAATTAATAAAGACCCCTACTCCTTAGTAGCGAATCTTATTAAATGTCATTTGGGGTTTGATAAGGGATCGTGTATATATTGCGTACTTTGATGGAAGTATATTTTTAAAAAATCTTCTGCAACGGGGCGTAAAAATAATTTTGGTAAATGGCATCTTTGTGAAATATAGTGTTCTAAGAGATTGGCAACCGTTGAAGTAGAAGTTTCCACTAGACTGTGATAAATAACAAAATTTAATCGCGTTACAAAAGTGAAAATGTGACCTATTGGTGAAACATTTTTTACAGCCAGCACCTAGGGCTAAAGGTTGGCTTCTTGTTCGTGCCATAGTGCCGATGCTGCAAAAAGGAAAATCAAGGTCAAAGACTGCAAAATTGAGGTTGTACAATTTAATGTGTATTTAGGGTAAGAAATTTTTAGGTACAGAGATATCATGAGCAAAATCTTTGCAGGGGGAAAAACCGATGGATCATGTATCTGAAAATAGCGTAGCATTAACACGTCGCGGGGAGGGGTGGGGGTACAAAAAAGGTCAAAGTGACTGCGGAGTCAGAGGACTAAATCTAACGCAAAAAGAGTCTGAGTTGGAGTTGGCAGTCAAAAGCTTTAAAGAGTCGAAGTCGCTCATTTTCCTCCAAGTCTGCAACTCTTCCAGGACTGCGGAGTCAGAGTCGGACCAATTCTGAAAAGAGCCAGAGTTGAAGTTCGGAGTCAAAAGCTTTAAATTTCTACGAATCGGAGTCAGTCCTCAAGTCCGCAACTCTGCAAAGCTTCGGAGTCGGAGTTGAACTAATTCTATGGCAAAAAAGCCGGAGTGGAGTTGGGAGTCAAAAGTTTTAAAATTCTTATAGTCGGAGTCGGTCACTTTCCCTCTAAGTCCGCAACTCTGCCAGGGCTGCGGAGTAATAGTTGGACTAATTCTATGGTAAAAAAGCCGGAGTTGGAGTTGGGAGTCAAAAGCTTCAAAATTGTAGGAATCGGAGGCGGTCACTTACCATCCGAGTCCGCGACTCTGCCAGTGCTGCGGAGTCGGAGTTGGACTAATTCTATGGTAAAAAAGCCGGAATTGGCGTCGGGAGTCAAAAGTTTTGAAAAGCTCTGAGAGTCGAAATCCGCAACTGTTCCAAGGCTGTGGAATTAGAGTCGAAGTCGCGGAGTCGCGTTTATTTTTGGGGTATAGGAGTGCGAGTCGAAAGCTCGAAAATTCTAGTAGTCGCAGTCGGAGCCGGAGTCGGTCATTTTCCTTAAGCTCTGCTGGGAAATGAGGACTTTCATTGAAGTCATCCAGAAAAAAGATTTAGATCGTACCGAAGAACGAAAGTTAGAGAAAACCATCAATGAGAGAGTTTGGTTGATATGAGTAAAAACGAGAAACAACTAATAAGATCTTTTTTTTTTTTCAAGTTGATATTTAAGAAGTTAATTTCTTATAGCTATAAAATTTGATTAACAAGAGAAAGAAAACAAAGAGCGCATTTTTTGCATATCAAAAGTACATTGAAAAATAGTGCTAGATTCGTGAGCTTCTGATTTTTCAATTTTGACGGATATGCACGTTTTAATGTACGATTAACATAATTTGTCCATGCTTGCAAAATGTCTGCTAATATATGAGTTCCCACGTGGTCCTTTTTTCCTCTAATCTTTTGTGGGTGTTCTAATTCAAAACGTAGAGCAAGAAATTGAACGAAACACTATTTACCAATTAATGGAAGGTTCTGCCAACACTCTTTGAGTTCCTTTAGTCATTAAATTGTTGGCATTTACATAAAACACACGTTCTATTTCTTTTCCAAGCAATCTTGTCTTTAACAGGTGTTCGTTAAATCAAGACCATATGCAACAAGAATTGCAAAACAAATAAAAAGCACACTGACTTATAACAACCTGCGCATACTTTTATCGAGAAACGAAAGTTAATAAAAGCAAAAGCTCCTGGACAATAAAATGATGAAGGACAAAGGAACTAAAGCAAAAGCGAAAGAGCTAAATCATTCGAAAACGTCAATAAAACGTGTCTTTCTTAACAGGTTATTGAATAGATTTTTTTCTCCTCTTCATTTGCCTGGTTAATGAGGCAAAGAAAATTAGCAAAGTCGTTGTGAGATGAATAAAAAAAGAAAAATTAACAACCTGGTGATTCCGGGAATGCAAAAGCATGAATAGCGATAACCATTTAGAACTGGGCACACTATCACGTGCTCTTTTGCATGGCGGTGCAAACCATCAAACCCATGGCCAGAGAGGAATGCACGCGCAATAAAAACATTCTTTTGAAACTGATAGGTGACCCCTATGACCACCATATTTCAGCTACCTGTACCAGTTTTTTTTATTATTATTATTCTCTGAAAGCCTAATTACATCCCTGAGGTATCTCATTGATCGCGTTTGCCATCGAAAGCGAGCAAGAAAATAGTGCAGTAGTATCAAGAGTTAGCCGGAGGGATCAGCTCTGTGGAAGGATTCGTGACATTTGTGCAACAGGTAGTGGAGCGGCTAATTTTACTTTATGGACTTCAAGAAGTTCAATGGTATGTTTGACATGAAAATTGGGAGTTGGAGTTATTCCATATCAGCTGCAAAGAGACATTAGGCAAACAGAAGTTTGATAAATGGAGAGATATTAAATGGGGAGCTCACGAGTTTGCACAATAAAGGATTATTTGTTTAACAGCACAAATTGCTGTTCTTAGACATGAAACTTTGTTTAAATAATAGTTTGTGCGTACTTTTGACAATGGGGTTATGTAAGTAGAAAAATTAGTATCGTATAATCGCAAACGTGAGTTTTATGAGCAAAAAATAAAAAAAAATGCAATTGGTTCTTCAAGGCTAAAACCATGCTTCTCTTCATGACTGAGAAAAGGAACAGAAGAATCAAGTTGATTCAGATATTCACAAACTGATGATAGCGTCCGACACAGGGACAAACTTAATGTTAATAATTTTAAAATAAAATAAGATTGGCCCTTAATGATCGAAATTAGGCTTTTATTCGTGATTAGCAAAAAAAAAAAAAACATATTGTAAGTTTGATTCAGCAATTCCCAAACTGAGTTATAGTGTTATAGTGGGAAAATGTTATCCGAAATTTTTAAGAAATTTTACTACCACGTTGTTGTACTAAGTGTTATAGTGAGTTAGTTATAACGACATTTTAGATAGAAAATCTTAAAAACTTCTGTATTCTAAATAATATTTCAATAATAAGTGTATTAATTATGGGTTATAACTTTTTCTTATATACCCTAGAATGTTATTCATAATGTTCAATACTTATTTCATAATACTTCTCCTAATAACTGGTTTCAGCCTTTTTGATGGTAGATATTTCTCGGGATTTTTTTTTTTTTTTTTTTTTTTTCAAAAAGCGTATCAAATATGTAATCCTTATCTAATGTTGCCTTTTAAACAATTGTAGGAAAACAAAATGTTGTGATTATGTATGCGAAAATAGCAAGGGCAATTTAATAAAAAGAAATGATACGATAGCAAAAGTAGAAAGATAAGAGGCAAAGAGCTTTATTTTTTGCAGTAAAGATAGTTTCATTTTGCTAAAGCTCAGATAAATAAACAAAACTAAATTTTCTAAAAATTCAGTTTTAATGCAACTTTAAAACAAATTCAATGTGTTTTATAAGGATGATAAACAAAAGCTTTACATAAAATGTGGATGCTTCAAAACCTGCAGTATTCTAAGGTAAACATAAATGGATGTCTTAAAACAACGAATTATAATTATTTTGAAAAAGTGATAATGTACTACCAACGGTGGAAATAAAAATATACCTCGATGAAAAAAATTTAAAACTTGGATATAATTTTGAAAATTGTTGATTTACATGCAATGTACCAGACAGCCCGGTTATCACATCCAGAGACTGCAGTTTCATTATCTGTCTGGTATACTGCATGTAGTTCTGCCTTAGCCCTGGCTTAGGAACAGTAAAACGGTAACTAACTGCTAAATACCCAAGTTTTTCTTTCAATTCACGAGTCGAACCGCACCATGATGTTGACATTCACCGGTGAGATGAATTTACCTTATCCACCAGTTTTTTGGCGCTCTCAGCTTCAATGAGACGACATCTGCTTCCAGCTCGGTTATTCACTATTCCAGACTGAAGAGTTCTAATAAGAACGAAACTGCCGTCTCTGGATGCAATAACTGGGCTGTCTGGTATGTTGCAGGTAGCCCTGGCTTAAGGGTGGTAAATTACTGCTAAATTTGTTGATTAATTGAGGTCCGTAGGACACATAAATGCTAAAATGTACAGCATACAATAACCACGACATTCTATTTAGAAATAAAAAACTGAGCGAATTATCTTCTTTACTTATATAATAAAGCTGAACGTCTCTCTGTCCAGAGGATGTATGGATGTCTGTGACGCGCCTAGCGCCTAGACCGTTCGGCTGATTTTCATGAAATTTGGCACAAAGTTAATTTGTAGCATGGGGGTGTGCACCTCGAAGCGATTTTTCGAAAATTCGATGTGGTTCTTTTTCTATTCCAATTTTAAGAACAAAAATATCATATGGACAAGTAAATTATGAAATTATCATCACGTGGAACCGTAACATGGGCAGAAGCCAATTGGCGAGAAACTTCACCATACATTATTTGTAAATATACAGGCGAAACAAAAGACATTTTAATTTTTCTATTACGGGCAAAGCCGTGCGGGTACCACTAGTATCCAACTAAAATAGTTTACAAATAAATTAAGGAGAAAAAGACAATAGCAAACGCTAACATGAACACAACACGCTAACTTTTCAAGAATAAGCAGTCTGAAAGTACCAAGGCTCAAAAATAGAGCAGACTAGATCCTAGCTAACCATGAATTTTAAGAAAAAACTCTACCGAGTTTTATCAAAGCGAGCTATTTGTTACAAGCCAGTCTCTGAAACAGGTGTAAAAAATTCCGACGCTGTTCGACCTTTGACAGGCGAATAATCACACACACATGCCGACGCCCAGTGCTGTAAAGAAATTTACGGGTGGTTGCTGATGTGTGGTAAAAAATTAGGGTCGCTTTCTAGGGTGGGGATGGATGGTGAAATGTAGTAACCATAAAAAAATTTCCTCTGACGCACCGTTTTATTGATGATCGTGGCTTTTACAGTTCCTATTTATTGTATACTTGAAGTAACAAACGGTGTTTTAAGGTTTTCTAAAAATGTGTTTCGACATTTTTTTACAGTAACATTTTTTTCTTTAAAAAAAAAATCTTTTCTTTAAAAAAAAATTTAAAAAAAATCGAAAAGAAAATATTGTTGGAAAATTATTTTGCTTGATATTTAAAAAACAGCATGAATTATTTTCATTTGAATTTCAGAGAACAGAATACAAAATGTATTTCACAGAACAGTACTTTATCATTTTGTATTTTTTACTTCATTTCGTTATAGACGATCAATTAGGTTTTTTATTCCCCGATTACCTGTTTTTAAGAACGGTATGATTATATTGAAGAGCAGGGTAATTTATTATGAAACTTTAATTTATTACAGTTTTCCCATTGATTTGTTTTAGAAACAGCATGAATTATATTTGATGAAATTGTTTAGAAACAGCATGAAGAAAATGATTTGATTATTTATAATTGAAATTAAAGCAAGAAAAGCAAATTACAAACTTTCTTTTAACAACTTTATCTATATTAGTGCAACTTAGCTAACAACGGTTTGGATTACTTTACTTGAATTTTTATAGCAATATAGGATATTTTAAACTGATTTCATAAAAGGACAATGTAATTCCTTTCCCTTGATACTTTTGAAGAACAACATGAATTCCATTCACGGTATTTTATTGCAGGGCAATATGATTTATTTCTATATGATTTCGGTAAAGAATTGCTAAGTTATTTTTACGTACTTTTCTTTATGAACAAAGTAAATTATGTACAGATTCTTTTAAAAACAGCATCAATTGTTTCCTTGTTAGAAAATGAATTGATGAACTATAATCCTAACTAAAAGTAGACATAGAAGTTAAAATGCACAAATCCTTCTTATGGGAGTGCAGTGAAAGTGGGGGCCATTCGTGTCTGGTGACCGTATTAGATTTCAAGGATTATCTAATCATTGAATGACCATTGAAGCACATGAATTAATACTATCATTAAGAACTGAATCACCTAATAGGTAACAATAAAAAGATTTTTATTGACATGTGCAGTTGTTTTGGAAAAAAGCCGCGAGACCTCTTACATAAGCTTATACTTGAGCATAATCTCATTTTCAGAAATGAATAATGTCATTAAGAATTGTAGCGCTAGGTACCTGGCAATAAAAGTATTTTATTGATACATGTGATTCTTTAAAAAACAAAATAAATAAGAAGAAAAGAAAAAACAAAAAAAAAAACAAAAACAAGGAGGAGGACTTCTATGGCATCGTTTCAAGTTTTTTAGAAGTTAGAACAAAAGTGAGGCATCAAATCATTAAATGTACATGTCTAACCATACATAAATAGTTTTAGTCTATGAACAGTTAGATATTTGTTTTGAGCCAAAGCTTGATCGACTGCTCTATATCTTGTGTTTATTTTGTACTCATTTTTTATGCTGTCTTTTCATCGTTTTCTTATTTACTTTTATCCTCTTAATTTTTTTTAAAACTTTTCTTTTCAAATTATTTTTCGTTTTTCCCTTTTCTAGTGTTGTATCGTTACTGTTGCCGATTCATCAAAAGAAAAAAAAATCGTATACACTTTTTAAAAAAAAAAGAGGAAGATATATAGATGCTCACTCACTGAAATGAGTTCATTCACTGATCAGAATACACTACATGCGAGTGATAAAACATTTATCAGACAGTTTATTTCAAATAACATTTTGCCTATTTTCATATTTTTTCATCTAGAAATCCTCAGCAGGTTTTCATGTTATAAAAAAATATTTCGCACTGATGGAAAAAAATAGAATTTATTTCTGTTCATTCACCTGTGACAAAAAGCCAATGTCTTCTCAACACAAAAACAGTTTTCCAATCAAAGTATCTTTCGGCAAATTCTAAAGACATTTGTAAAGACACAAGAAATGACAAAAAAGAGAGAGAGAGAGTGCTTATTTTTTATATTTCTTTTGAAGAAACAATACAGAAAGATTTATTAAGTTTTTAGCTTAATTAGAAACATGCTGTGATTAGCAACCATAAGGCCAGACATGTAGAAATTTGTCAGAATACATCCACGAACTCACCAAACAATTAGAATCTCCGTGTTTCAGAATAAATCACAACTGTCACGCACGCAAGGCAGCCATCAAACGTTTTATCCTTTAATTGGCGACTCACGTGCGTATCCTCTGGCGACGAACGCCATTAAGCTGTCGCCAAAGAGAAGATTTGCAGAACGGCAGCGTATAATTTTGAGGCGAATTTAAAATGCTAATGGCAACAGGTCAGACACAACCTTAACCTTACATTGATTTCAGAATTGAGGATAAAATGTGTTGGATTTTATTTTTGAACTTAATTGAATTCCAAAGAGTTATTCAAAATTGATTTCGAGTATATAACTTTTATGCAGAACTCGTAAAAAGGGTTAAAATGTTAAAGCTGAGCTCAAAGCTTTGGATTGTCCTGATTTTTTAGAATAATTCATGATTTCGCATGAATCTATTTCGTAAACATGAAAATAAATTGTGATTTTGATGGTAGTATTTACTGAATACTGTGATAGGTACATATTTGCAGGCAATTGGAGCAAAAGATTTAAAATAATTTAACGCGAAATTCTCTTAACAGGAAAGTCGCTCACAACATTGCGTATTTGGCAACGATATGAAAGTTTACATTTATTTAAAAACAGTTCCTACTTTAACTGCCATGATTCAAGTAGCTTTGTAAGATACTGAGTTATAAAATAGCCTTTTAAATCGCTCAAAATCCACTGCGGTAAATTTGAATGGACATAGGCATCTTCCGTTCAAAAAAGTTCAATGATGCCAACCAAATGGCGAACAGTCATATTGTTTTTTCCCTGCTATTAATGACGTTATTTTTAAATAGCCTTCTTTATGCAAATCTACAATGTTACGTACAGAAAATCTAACTATTTGAATTATGAAGTTTAAGCCTCAGAAAGGAATTCACTTAATGTGACCTTTAATTACACTGTGTTTGATTCAGTCGCATTTATATTTTATGCAACTTAATCTAAATAGGTATTTCCTATTCACAAAATCCAATTTTGGCAACCAAATGGTGAACAGTCATTGTCTTTTCCGTTGTTAACAATGTCATCTTGAAACTAGAAAATCGCCCGTCAAGGTATGACGGTTGAAAATTGCCTCCACATTTGAACGAAACAATTGCCTGTTTGGAGATAGTTTGACGGTTGAAATTTTAACTCTGACTCCAGTGAATTTTCCCTAAACTCCAGTGGATAGCGTTTACTGCTGATCCCTTTTTCGTTTCTTCATATTCTTAAAATGACAGTCTTTCCAGTATAACAGTTAAGTTACCGGATCCAGTTCAGCCTTGTGTTGATCCCTTTTTCGTTTCTCCTCATTGTTGATCCCTTTTTCGTTTCTCCTCATTGTTGATCCCTTTTTCGTTTCTTCATTTTCTTAAAATGACAGTCTTATCAGTAAAACAGTTAAGTTACCGGATCCAGTTCAGTCTTGTTACGATAAAGCGTTTCCCTGCCCGTGGAAGGAGTTTCTTTGTTGGTGACTTCGATCATTCATTATTATATATATGAGGATATCCTACTTCATGCAAATCTACAATGTTACAGAAAATCAAATTATTTCACACGATTAAAATAATTTCCTTAAATTATGATGTTTAAGCTTCTTAAAGGAATGCACCTCTTTAGAATCAAATACAGTGCAAGTAAAGGTCACCAACTTATGCGACATTTCAGTCGCGTACTTAAATTTCATGCAACTAAATCTCAAGTTATTTTCTGTTCGCAAAAATCCAATTTTGGCAACCAAAGAGTGGAAAGGCATAAGGTTTTATCCTTTTCCGTTGTTAACAACGTCAGTTTTAAATAGCCTTCTTTATGCAATCTACAGTATTTAAGAAAATCGGCTTTTTTCATCTGCTAAAACTACTTTCGTTAATGCAGTTAATGCACTTCTATATTATGAAGTTTAAGCAGCTTAGAGGACTGCTTCTTCAATGGTCATGCACCAGCAGTTGTGTGGTACAATCGAGTGTTAAACTATGATTAAATCTTGCGTCACCTTGAAGGGAATTACTTTAAAGAGATGACATAACGAGTGTCGGTAAAGGTCACAGATTCAGTCAGGAAGTTGCGATTCTAGATAAAATTAGAACAATGAACATTCCCTAACAGAATCTATACACGACGGTTAGAATTGTACTTCTCACTGTAGATTTTGGAAGACACTTGTTTTGCAACTAAAGTCTCGGTTTAGTTGTATGTCTTATGCGGTTCTGAGAAGGGATTAGAACTCGTAGTGATAAGTTATCAATGGCATGAGCCAAAATAAAACATGTGTCACGGTTTAAAGTACATTTTCAATCTTTGCCGTCGAGTAACTATAAATATTTATTCGAAATGTGATGGAAATGTTTTAAAATCCACGATGGGCAACTTTCCGTTTAGCCATGGAGCATGTCTTTGCACAAAAAAGATGGTTGTACTTTAATGCACAAGAAAGATATTCTCTGTCTTGCAATTTGTAACAAGAAACCACATTATGAACAAAAAAAAAAAGTCAGTTAATCAAGCATCTCAATGTATTGCATGTAAAAAAACAGTATAGTAGCGTACGACTGACATGTCTTTTTTATCTGACATAACATTTTTTTTTTTTTTGCTTACTTCTTACTTAAAATAAAAACGAAACTTAAAATTATCGTTGGTGATCATGGTGGATTCATTTGATGTCAGATTTTGGGTAGGAGGTTCCTTGCTGGAAATACATCGAAATTGAAGCCTGAAAAACTCATTTCAAACCACGTTTGTCGAAGTTAGTGAATAAGTGGCTTTCTTTCGGAATATTTTTTAGAAAAGTAATTTAAAGTTGCCTTTGGGGAAATTATTGTTCTCTTCATAAAATTGCCAAAATTAAAGGCAAAAAAAAATCTCTGCAGGCTCTGGGAGAGGTTTAAGCCCCTTAGTTCCCCTTGTGGGTACGCCACTGCTATCAGAATCAGTCTCTTCATCAGTGCATAAAAGATAGGTTCGTGGTAACACAAACACACTTGACTTGCGTTCATTGCTTCTATTTTATCTCGTTTTACTTATATCTAGATACACAGTTTCGACTGTTTTTACAAATGAAAATGTATTTGCACGCATGTTCGGCTAGTTATTGTTCCGCGCTTCAAACAATGATTTTGCGTTTTAACTAGCGTAACTACTACAAACTCGGATATTGGGCTGAAATAATTAATCATCTCCTCCCATATAATAAAATGAGGTGCCTATTTGCTTGTGTTTTCGGCAGGCATCCCGTTAAAACGACTAGGTCTAAAACCATGAAATTGGTACAGATGTAGGCATACAGATTGGTACACAGACGTTGAGTTTTCCATTATTCACCTCCTCCCTATTTCTATCATGACTTTCGTAATGACGGTGGAAAACGAATAACGCTGTTGTCAAAACAATAAACAGACTTGCAAAACCGAGAAATATTCTTACAAAACTAAACTTTGATGAATATAAATTGAAAAGCAATACACAGCGAAATCTGTGGGAAACAATACGAGCGCATGCGTGCTGGTGGCAAAGGTGTCCAATGGGACCTCAGTGTCGTGACCATAGTTATGATAACACGCGTGCTGTGAGTGTCATAACAATGGCAGTAAATGGCCCAGATCTGCAACGATATGTGAGGACTGCACAAAAGGTTGAAATATCACGAGAGAGCTGACATATTTTTTCCTCCATTGTTATGATATAATTTTTCCTTTTATTATTTCTTATTAAAAGGTTTTTAAGTATGGCGATCTGAAGTGAAAGGAGAAAGATTCAACTTTGTTATCTTAATGATCTGATTAAAGACGCCATCCTTGAATTGTATGCGCAATTTGGTTTCCATTTCAATGAAAGCATTGTTTAGTTTGTAACTATTCTGTGCTTCGAACAATGATTTTGCCATTTAACTAACGTAATTATTACAAACGATAGCTCGTGTGTTACGTTTCAATTATATAACTTACAAATATATTGCATAACTCCAACAGTCTTCATAATACTTAATTTGGCTAATTTAAATTGGTATTCTTGATTAACAGCCAACATTTATTACAAAAACTAACTTACCAGTAAAAAACATTCTACTCCATTGCAATAATTTATTATAACCATAAGCTTAATTACTCTAAGATTGAAACAATCTATCTTAACACTCTTATTATGCAATTTGACATCTCATTTTCAGGTATTAAAACGAAATTAGTTAAAGTTTAAAATATCTCGACATTTAATTGACCACTCAAACTGTAATTAAATTTAATTTGAGGTTTCTTTTAAATGGCTTAAAAAACTTGCAATCTTAAAGAAAGAATTCAATAATCCTAATTCAGAAATACTTACGTTTTTTTTTAATTGCATATATGAAGTTAATCACTCAGAAAGCCTAAAAATCAAACAATTATAACAAATATCATTTCATTTTTTAATTACACGTAAAGCACAACCATCAGTACAGTTATAACTTAGTCATTTATATTATTAAATTTAGAAGATGAAAGAAAATATATACGAAAATATATACGACACCTAATTTATTGAAACTAGAACTGAAAGAAATTGATTTCATATTTCTGTACTTTGAAATCGGGATAACAAACTAAAACCACAGGCCGACTTAAAATTACTTAACTTTTCAGTGATTTAATAAATATCTAAACAGTCAATTGTCAGGTACGAGCTTATCCTTGTAATGAAGTCAATGCTTACCGTTTTATCTGATCTTAATGATCATAATCAAAAGAAAATGTTATGCCAAATATAAAACTAAAATTACATTTGAGATAAATTTAACTTTTGTTCATTTTATTAAGTTAAATTACTCTATTAAGTCCAGTCAGAAAGCTCAAAATTTAAATGATAGCGTTATTTAGAATTGTACCCATTGCTCAATGTTATTAAAGACAAATTGTTTAAATGAAAATGAACACATATTTCGGAGTTACAAGAAAGAAGAATCCATTCTTCAGTGCAGAAAAATGGAGATAAAGAGAGATAGTTAGCAATATATAAAGGTGACGAGGTTTCTTTGTTTGTACCCAATGGCCAGAAGACCCCATAGCACCTACAGCCCTGAAACTTGGCACAAAAATTCGAACGTACGCCGGGCCCGTGCACCTCGAAGCCGAAATTCTAAATTTCGAATTCATTTTTTTCTAATTAACTAATTAAGCTAAATTTCGGCTAATAGGGAAGTTGCAACCTATTAAATGTTCATATTTTGGCTATTGGATATTGTTAATTGACCCTCAAAACTAAAAAATTCACCATCGCCGAATTTTAAATCACCGTGGTTGATTTTTAAGGAATTTTTAAAAATCCACGCGCAAAAGTGCGCGCTTCTGAAACGTCACGTGCCTACGTCACAGGGCGCGAATGGGCAGCCTTCCGCCGAAGATCGCTAGGAACAGTTTGAGTGCGCTGATATTTTTATCTTTTAGAAATTCAATAATCCTTTTGAACACACTATGGAGACCAGATTCGTTAAAGCACAATCTAAATAATCTTCCTCATGTAACATCAATGAGGATATTCGAATATTTCCGAGAGGATGAGAGGTTTAATGTTCCAGAAACGCGAGGAGTTAAATGCGAGGAGATAAGCCTTTTACGCTTCGTCTTCGAAGTCGAATGCGTGACCTTCGGCTTCTCCCCTATCGGAAGAGGGCATGACGTCACTTCCTATGCCATTTGACGTCACAAGAGCTTGAACTTTAAAAATTAATTTAAAAAAAACTACTTATCGTATCGCAAAATTTTTTTCACCTATGATGTTCATACATGTTACTCTATCATATAAAATTAAAATTGGAAAATCGAAAACTTTCCTATTATTCGGTAAAAAATCCCCCCCCCCCACCCCCAAATATTACATATCGTTGGAAAGTGTTTTTCTTCCCAAACTAGATGATGTTTGTTCCATTTTTCTCAATTAATTAGAAGAGGAGATATAAGCGATTCTAATTGAGCCAGTTTTCAAGGCTTCTCTTTCGAGAATTTGCTATAAACTAGGTCCACTTTCCAGACAATTTTCAACGATAACACTAGGTCCATTTTCCAATTACTTTCTTTTTAAACATTTTGGAGGAAGTTGCCTTTGTTGCTTATGAATATTTTACTGTTATTACTTTATTTTAAATTCATTGTGCGTATGTTAATTGATTTTCTTTTTAATTAGAAAGTCGCTTGGCGAATTCGGCGATGAATTATGGAGTCTTTTACATTTGAAAGCTACTGCAAACGTAATTTTGATGTAATTTGTTTTTCTTTAATTCAACGGACTTCCTTAAAATTTTTAGCACAGGCATCGCTGTGCGGGTACTGCTAGTGTATATATAAATATATTTGTTTCTTTTCTTACTTTCTCTGATTTCTTGTATTGGAAAAAAATATCTGCTTCATAATGACAAACAGTCTGTCAACAGAAGCGTAGACAAAAAAAAAGGTGGGGGGGGGGGTTTAAATTCAGAAGGAGATATGGTTATTTTTAGTCCTCTTCTGTGGTTTAAAAAAAGTAAAATTTCCAAGCTTCAGAGTGTAATGTATCTCCAAATACCCCTTGGCTACGCCCCTGCTTGGTAACTCCAACACATGCATACGCAATTTTCTTTGCCAAAGTAATTATCCTTATTAACGCATGCATAAAACTTGCCACAACAAACACTTGATTTCAAACTAAAACTGACGCCGAAATTTTAACCGATGTAAAAATGAGCTAATCCAACGTTCTTTCCATAAAGACCAGGAAAATGTTTTTACCATTACTAACATTCAGAAAACGTTACATTTAATTCGCTGAAAATTCAACAAAAATGAAATTGACATAAAAAATATTACCATAGTTAGAATAAGATCAAACTTTCTTTTTAAATCTACATTTATTTGATCAAGCTATTTTATCACACAATATTCAAAGCTATTTTATCACACAATATGAAAAAGAACCTGAAAAATAAATCTAGCATCAGCAATAAAAACAAGATGTAAAACCAATTCGGATTTGCAATAATTAGGTACTAAGAAAAAAGAAACAGCTTTTGGATCCATTCAAAACCTATCTTAAGAAAAAAACCTCAATTTAATTTTCTAAAGGGATAAATTTCAAGTTATTAGAGCATAGAATTTTTTTAACGAGGGATTCGTTGTTTTCCATAAATCTGTAACCGTAACCAGTTTCTGGAATGACTAAACTTTTAGAAATAAGATCCGAGTAAATTAGGTCATCACTTAGTCGATGTTTCATGACTCAACGAAAGACCTTGAAAATATGGCATCATATTTTTGGATTTTTTCCAATACGGAAACTTAGCAAATTGAATCATTATTTTTTTTCCCTTAAAAATGATTTAGACTGAGTTAATTACAGCTACTGCGTTTTGCTTGGACTAAAAAAAATTAAATGCCAAACGATTTTTTTTTTTACTTTTTACATTTCCATAAATAAAATGGAACGATCCTGTTTGTGCATTCCTCCGTCCTCTGTACCGTCAACAAAATAATTAATAAATTTTTAAAAAGTTCTGATATCTTTTTATATCAATTTTGAGAAACATTTTCCAATCATTTTCGACAAATAACATACTCTAAATAATAATAGGCAGAAAATATTTTTCATTTTGATTTTACAAACATTCTTATTCTAAATTGTTTTTTCATTTCATATTTCAGTCACCACTTGTTCAAAGAAATTCTTATTTCAAGCTTTTACACAATTTATCATAATTTAGTTGAATTAAATATAATTTGCAGGTTGATATGCAGTCATACAAGTATGACGAAAGAAGAAGAATATTGTTACACAATTAAAACAAGTAAGTACCAAGGCTGCCAATTTTAGAGAAAATAAGTTATTGCTCAGTTTACACTTGGTAAGTTTTCTCACTTTTTGTATTTCGTTTTTTTTCCTAGTTTTTTTCGTTTTCTTTATTAATTTATTTACTTATTATTATTTTTTTGAACTTTTTAAAATTGTTTTGTTGAATAATTCTGCTAATATTTTAAAGTAGTTAAAATTTTGAGTAATTTTTACTTCGTTGATATTTTATTCATTACTCACGTAGCTATGGATACCATGCATTTTATTTCAAACAGTTTGACAAAAAAAAAAACGTGATGTATCCTGTTTAGTATGTATATTTCAAAACAGGATACGTGATTTCTCAATCTGTCTGGAAAGAAAAGAAAAAAAAAGAAAGAAAGAAAGAAATATGATCAAAGGGGTTGTTTCCTTCATTTAAAAGTACTATTTATAGTCACTGAAATTGATAGAATAAGCCAAAAAAAAAATAATAAAATAAAATAAATAATAACACGGAACCAGAAAATACTTTTATTTTCCCAACATTTATTTTTTTAATTAATTTTTTTAAATGTCCGATTTTTTAAACAAAATGTGGCCTATATGACGTCACAAATGATGCACTTTAGCGCATCTTCCTACCGTGTTTCCTCGTTATGATAATCAAGAAGCGAATTAAATATTGCGCTCTACGCTTACTGTCAACCCTATCGTTGCCAGTACACGTGAGTAAAGATGCGAATTAAACATTGTCGTCGTCTGTGAATGGCATTTCATCATTTGTGATGTCATTGGCCGAAACGTAAACAATGAAAGCGAACTGATTTAAGTATTTTTTTAGAAATATAAAACTTAGTCAAATTATTTTAAAAAAATGGTCGAATCCTATGTTTTTAAGTATGCTCTTTCAGAAAAAAAAAACTACTTTTAAAATTTTGGAAACGACCCCATAATGTATCATTATGTACGTACATATCGATTAACTTAATTATTTATTTTTACAAAATGGCTGTTTTAATCGTGTCATAACTCTTAAGATGAAACAAAATTTTAAAAAGCACAAAAATAAAAACATTATACCATGATTATATTTAAACAAACTCTGCAAAATTAGAAGTTCAACATCGAAACCTCCATCTTTTCATACCGTTCACCATCACGATTTGCAAATTTGAAAATGTACGACAATGCCGAACCCTAAAATCCTAACCCAAATGCATAAATCGAAGTAAAACGTTTCAGCGAAGGGCGCGTTGTTTTCATCGCAGCGCACGTGACTGAAGTGGGGGAAAAATGAATTATTCATGGTTGGGTGTCTGGGGGTGACTACACTATTGACGACCTGTGACTAAACACTCTTTCTACTTCATTTCTAAAATGAGTTCGTGATTCATCAATTTGCGGATAAAAAATATTTATTGACAGCAAATATCTTCATTTGCTTTGGGGGTAAGGGGTTTGAAAAGGTTTTTTTTTTTTTTTTTCGTGGATTATAATTTCTTAAATACTATTAGCGTGCGCGCACTTTTATAGTCTTATGAATTAGCATTTTACAAGCAGTAAATTGACCAAAAGTTTATTATTTTTTATTAAGAAATTTCATTAAATTGGTGATTCTTTGCAATAAAGAATTTACGAAACACTTTTTTAAAAAAATCGAGAGCATAAAAATTGAAATTAGTAATAAAAAAAGAGAGAAATAATACTTTTTCATTTTAATAATAATTTTAAGATTTTCTTTAAAATCTTTGTAAGTCAAATACACTTTAATTCTGGTTAATTTTTTGAAGGCGTGCAAATCTGAGCAAATGTATTGAAAATTAAACTTTTGAAAATCATCTTCGAACGTAATATTTTTTTACTGTTTTAAATTTGCTTTAAATGAGTCCAGTTAAACACGTCAGTGCAATATTTGCGTATAGTTGTTCATAAACAAATGAATTACATTTAAAAAAAAACTTTTTTGCATTTTATATTTTAGTACATTCTATACCTATTATTCGATTTCTACTATAACTATTAGTACTTTCTGCTTCGGCATTTAGTGTGTCAATATTTTTTTCCTAGGTATTCGGCATTTTGTATCGTTAAAAATTTAAAGCAAAATGGCATTGTAAGTAAATAAATGAATCGTGAAATAAACCATCCATTGATTCACTAGTTTTTTTACATGTCTCTTTCCAGTGTTTTACTCTAAAGTTCTAAAGTAAATTAGTTAGGCGGACATTTTGTGCTGTTCTTCTTAAGATTAAGACTTTTAGTGAAAATAAATTAAAAATTTGCATGATAAAATGTTAAAACATTTTTTTAATGAAAAAGTCACGGTTCAATTAATTTTAAACTGCTCAGAAATTTGCTTCGTGAAAGTCTTTATAAAAGTTCTAACGCAACCAAATGTAGTTTTAAAATCCAACATTTCCATAAGAAATTTTCAAATGAAAATTGCAGTATTATTTAAAAAATTCGTGATAAAAACGTTGAATTTGTCACGTTATTTCTGTTCCAGGGCAGTAATGACTAAAGTTTGCATGAAAGTCAAACTATTATTTTTTTAGGGTTCAAAAAAGTAATTTATGGAAATTATAGTTTTGTACTAGTAAGATATACCAGCGGACCATAATGGAACATATAACTGAAAGTCATATAAAATTAACAGATACGAAAATTTGTGTTCATTAAATTATTTTTGTGTCGGCCAAAAAAAAAAAAATCAGAATGGCACCAACTAACATCCCCCCCCCCCAAAAAAAAGAAAAGAAACAAATCGGAGGTGGATATGATTGGATTTCAGAGGGGGTGGGATACGGTTTGTTTTAGGCACTTTCTATGGCCAAAACAAAAATTTGATGCCGCTGGGGTGATACATTTTCAAATACCCCTCCCCCATAATACGCCACTGATAGTATTAGTTCAGGAATTAAGCTCTGAAAATTCAATATATTTTGATGATCAAAAAGTAGGATTCTTAAAATCTTTTATGCTCTATATTTTTCATCGCCAAATCGTAAAGAGTGCCAAAGTTTCAGTAATTAAGAAAAATAATTAAATAAATAATTTCTTGTAGATCAATCACTAGTGAACATATAAAGGTCAAACCAGGAAAGTATTTGTTGTGCTAGAAATAAAGCTTTGAACTATTTTACGAGCAGCAGATAAGTGACTTTAAGAATTTCACAACTAAAAACTGTCTATGAAAACGGGAACGAAAGAGAGAGAGAGAGAGAGAGACTATGAGAAATCTTGCTTTTTGTTCACGGATCAGACGACTTTTTTTTAATCATTCCAGTATGCAAAACGAGTAAATCCCCAAAAGTCAAATTATTTTTAAAAAACCATATAAAAAAAGGTTGCATTTTTAAAGGTCAAATTTGAAAAGAAAATGTTAATTTTGAGGACAAAATACTTCCATCGTTTGAAGGTCAAACTATGGAAATTTTATGTATGACCCAAAAACTGAGACACAAAGAATAAAACAGAGACGTATTCTTTCATGCTGTTGTAGTTGAGGTTAACCGGATCTCACTTTTTGAGCAAAGTAAAAAGTTATCGATAGGAATTGAGCGGGAAAAGAGAAGAGAAAAAAAAAAGTAACCGAGTTTTTTCCCAAATATCCTAAAATTCGCAACATCAATTCTTTTGTGTTCCACTGGGACAGCGTGTCCGTCAAAACAGACGATAAGTCAAGTGGAAAGAAACAAAGCAGACGAGAAATTGAAATAGAAAATGAAGATAACCGAGAAAAGGGCATTGCATTTTCGAAGTCTTGCAGACAGTGGACATTTTCAATGCATGACATCCCTTTTTTTCTGTTAAGTTCTAATTCTGGCTCTAGAGTACGGTTGAGTGCACATCACTACAAGGATTTTTTTCTCGTATACATGTACATACGTGGGGAAAACCTATTGCTGGGTCTTTAATTCATTTGGTTGCCGGTAATATATGAAATCTCGTATTCTATACAATGGGCGGTTTTTCATACTAGGTATTGAATAGAATGCCGGAGTATCATCATAGCCGGAAACTAGTATTTTATGTGTTTTTTTTATTATTATTATTATTATTATTTCATACGACTGATTAATTTCTTTAGATATCTTCATTAATTAAGTCTTGAGAAATATGCTTATTTTTATTTTTGTGGTGGCAAATCAACGAAGAGTTCCGGTAGAAAGGGAGTTCGAAATGTTGAAAAGGCATTCTGATATTTTTCGTTCTACAGTACACAGAAGACTAAGAAAGTTCGAATCATTTTTGAAGCGTTTTTTAAATCTGAGTTTATTTTTTCATTTATTTATTTTTGGTTAGAAATACAGTAAAACCCTTCCTAACGGACACTCCTCAAGTGCCGACACCCTTCTTATACAGACATTTTAAATTCCCCAATTCCAATGCAAATAACATTATTAAACCCCTGTCCTACGGACACCCCTCTATTGTGGACAAAAAAATTTGTCCCGTAAAAAAAAAAAAAAAAAAAAAAAAAAAAAAAAATAGTGTCCGCATTAGAGGGGTTTTACTGTATTTAATCTTTTGACCAACGTTTCTTAAATTCAGTGGCGGTGATTAGGGGGCGAAGGGGGGGGGGGGGAACCACTGCCCTCCCCACACACACTTTTTATGGTTCTTTTTTTTTTTTTTTTTTTCAATTTAGAAACCAAAAATAGAAATTATAAAAAAAAGCAGAAATGTCAAAAGTTTCAAAACATAATTATTTGTTTTACATCGTCTATCTGTTTATGAAACATTATTTAGCACAAGCATTAATTTTTAGCTTTTGTATTCATTGTTTAAATATTAGTAAAACAATTGCTTTACTTAAACAAGTCATACTTGCTTAGTGAAACTGTTACCAAGTGTTTGTGACATCTCAAAATAGTTTGGGGTAAATAATGTAAGTGTAATTCATGTCTAAGTGTTTCTTCGGGGAAAGTTATTGTGTACAAAATTCATCACAATCTTAATAAAAACGAGAGTTAAGTTGTTAGATTTACATCAGTTACCACTCATCTGCTCTCAAAACCAGCTCTAGCAAAATTTTGTACATTTTCCCCCTATTTCTTTATGTATATATATATATATATATATATATATATATATATATATATATATATATATATATATATATATATATATATATATATATATATATATATATATATATATATATATATATATATATATATATATATATATCACCGCCTCTGCTTAAATTGTCTTCCGCGGAACTCTTAGGTTCCATGGAGGAGAGCATTCAAGGATTCCACAAAACTTGTGTTCATTCTTTCAATTCAAATTAGTCAGTTTAAAAATTGATCAAAATAGGGTTTGAGCGAAGCTTTCAATCAGCATTTTCTGAATAAACAGCAAAGAAACAGCATTTGTTGTCAATATACGACCTGCGATTATTTCAGTACAAGAATACGAAATTGCAGTTTATTTAAAACTATTTTAATTTTCATTACAAAAGAACCATTTTCGAACGTTTCTCTCCTTTCAATAGAAGAAAAACTATGGGTTCGATGATAAATTAAACATTGAAAAGTGTCTTTTCATAAGCACTGCTTCAGACATATTACATTTAATTTTGACACTACAAAATCGAACCGAGGAAACAAAACAAAACAATTTCTTTTGGAATACCTTGTCAAGAAAACTTCTCAAATAATTTTTCTAAGAGATAATGAAATTTAAAAAAAATATATATCGAAATTACAAGTTTTAGAGTAACTATACGAACAGCTGTTTTTTTCAAAGTCATTTTACGAAATTTGCTTTTATTTATCCGGGAATTGAATTTGAGCCAAAAACTTTGAATGATATCGTTGACTTGTAAAGCAGAACACTTGCCGCACATCAATGACGCAATCCCTAAACGAGCGAGATTTATTTTCTGGAATAATAAGGTCACTCTTATTAGCTGCAAAGAACAGCATTTGTATCCCAGCATGCCATTTTTAATGAACGCATTTGCTAAGTATATATTCAGTCACCAATTTATTTCTTAAGCACGGAACTGACCTTGAACAGTTGGTACTTATACAGTTAAAAAAAGTTAGTGTGTTTTACGAAATCTTCAGTTGGTAAAAGTAACTTGCTTCATTAAGCAAATAATTACTACTTTGTGTTACGAAATGGAAATATTTTTTTAAAAAATAATTTTTTAGTTTTAAGTGGTGTCATATTGAGAGAGAAAAATACAAATGATGCAGGTGTAATTTTTTACATGAACATGAAGAATATGAGCATGCTTAACTGAAAAAAATGTCAAAACTGCTATGAGTGATTTACTCAACAAAATTTAAATACTGCTAAACATAACTTTAGGTTCATTTAAGGGAAGTACAAGTGGGCAATTAGTGGGCAAATCAGTGTATTTACATTATGTGGTGAGGTTATTATTGTTTTCCGATACAATATACACACTTTGACCCCTTCCCCTCAATGGAAGCTTTTGAAATAGCGGCTTGACGAGATTCTTCATCAAGACAGCATTTAGATGCAATTTGGAGAGTTGATACAAGTTAATAGTGTCATGTTTAAAAAAGTTAAAATAAAAATTATCTCTTTGAAATGGACAACAAGAATTTTTATTCCTGAGAGATTAGTGTTGGTGTTAAAATAAGAGATTCATTGAAAATGTACTCTATGCGAATACATGTGTTTCTTTCCTTTCCCTACAATACTTTTGTTTGAAAGCATTACCTTTTAAATATGTCTATTAAGAAATTATTAAGGTATCCAAACAGGTTCGGAACAAAAATTTTCACACTTGTAACTTATATCGCCATAACATATTTTTCAGACTTGGACTTAATAAACATTGACAATAGGGTAGTATTTTAGGAAATATATAACCTCAATTTAAGCTGTTTTTAGAGGAAATTTCCAGGAACTACAAACGTGCTGGAAGTAAATATTTTGTAATAACTCAAATACAGTTAGTGCTGAAAAAAATTGTATACTTTGATAAAATGAATGTTGAATATATAAAGATTTCAGAGGTAATGGAACAGTTATGAGATTTTAAACAGATTTTTGAAGATTTTTTTTCAAACAAAGGCCCATAACTTAAAACAAAAATAATATCAAATAAATTATTTTATTTTAGTACATCCCCGAGAAAGCTATAAAAGAAAGTATTCCTAAACGATCCAAACAATATAAGAATAATTTCTTAAGATATCCTATATTACTATTTTTTAATGTTCTATTGAAACCGCGTAAAATTTCCCCCTTCTTTTTGTAAATTATTTCGTTTTTGTATTCGAAAGAATGCCCTAATGTTTGCCTTTATTATATTAAGTTCAAATTTGAAAAATTCATTGTAGTTATGTATTACAAATACACTTAACTATAGTATTAAGTTTGAGCTTTCTTGCTCGAACGAGTAAGATTCCTTCAGGACATTTAAATTATCAGCAATGTACATATTTACAACAAAAAAATGTAATTTTACCCATATTTATTCAATGTCTTTTGTTGCTCAAATAGTATTTTTGCCAAGAAAACAAAATCAATATCTTTCCTCAGAAACAAGAATGACTACAAAAAAACGACAAGAACGATAATAAAATAAGAAAAACCACACAGGTAGAACATGCGTTCTAATTTTCCACAAAGAAGTGAAAGCCACAATCACACATCTACTTGAGTGATGAAAAAAAGAGAAATCATTTACAACAATGTAAACTTGCGATTCGAAATGTAGTTTTTTTTTTTTTTTTCCTTTCCTTTATTCCTCGCCTTTTTATCAACAACCATCTATATGTCTTTCACAGAACGATTGTTTGAAAAGCAGAAGTTTCCTTCGCTGGTCATTGTTTTTCGAGAAAATATACAAGCATTCAATCATAACACGTAACGGAGGAAAATAAATACATGTTTAGGGAAAATGCGGAGAAAATATAATTTCTTCTTCTGAGATATCTTTCGAGGAAATGTAAATGGCGGTGTGAATGATTTTAGAGATGGTACCAAAAGATTAAACAAGCAATTTTTTGAAGACATGTAGCGAAAGCTTTTGTCAGCTATTATTTCGGAGTGTTGGGGAAAAAACGGAATCGGAAAGCAAACAAACAAACAATCTGCAAGCATAGATTCTGTTTAATTTGAAAAAAGTTCAGTAATAAGAGTTTACATAAACATGTAAAATTATGCATTGTGTTCACCATATGTAGAGAACTGTTGTTATATTATATAATCTGACACTAGTTTCAAAAACTTTAGTTTAATAATGAGAACGTTTGCATTGAACCTGTCTGTTTGATGTTGTTATAAAAACTCCTACGCTTAATATAATTCGCACCCTCTAATTTAGCCGTCAAGATTTTATTTTAAAAACATTTCCTTTCTCAGTCGACAGAAGGTTTCTTTGATTCGCTCAATTTCCCATTAGACAACAGAATTTTACCTCGATAGAATTTCTCAGACTTCGGAACCTT